>NC_140296.1:41998154-42090654 GCF_964211825.1 Aythya ferina
GGAAAGCATGTGGAAAAATGTCTTTAGAAGAAAACCCATGATCATAGTTTGAAAACTGAAGGTATCATTTCTTTCTTTTTCTTTTTTTTTTTTTCATTTTTTCTTTTTTTTTCTTTTTTTCTTTTTTTTTAATAAGAATCCTCTTATGCCCTCTCCAAGTTTATTTCTGAGCTGTCATGCTGGTTTCGGTATGATATAACAGTCCATAAGTGTACTTGGACACTGCTGGAAGGATCATTTGATGTGCTCAAATATAGAATCATCAGATGAGGACAGAGTTTGCATTCCTTGGAAGAGGGAATACTCAGCCTTGTTCTGACCTGTGTGTAATTTTAGTACAATAGTCCGGTGCACAGATGAAGATTTTTACTGTAAGAAGAATGCTACTGTACATTTACAAACATTCTCTAGATCTCCAGCTTGAGCCACAGGAGATAACCAAAGGAGGATGCTCTTGAAGAATTTCTTACATTACTGAAGAACATTGATGAATAAAGTTGAGGAAGTTGCCTTGAAAACACTTTGTTTCCACAGAACTCCTTATGGGTGAATGTCTTACTGCAAAGTTCTTTACCATAGCACAGGTATCTTCAGCAGGAAAAATTCAATACATGACAGTAGTTTTCAAATAAAGTCTTCCATCTAGAATATGAAAAACAAACATTTCCTTTATATAATTATATCTGCAATGAATCAAAAATAAGGGAGAAAAAACACAGGATTCAAAAACAGTGTAATTCTCTAAATTGCCACCTACCATAATTTGTGTTTTAATATTAAAAAATAAAAAATAAAAAGATTGAACACCATCATTGTTATTTCATGTGACAGTGGTCAAATTAACACCATTAAAAATTATGCACACTTTTTAAGTTGTGAATACTGTAGCACCTCCTAAAGCTTTAATGTATGCTGTACTCATATCAGTGTGAGGGCACTAGGAACGCAGGTGGAGCCCCTGTGCATGTGTTTTTACTGATATGCAAACTTAACTGAATAATGCTGAACAGCAATTATTTCCTTCATGGTTGCAGAGCAAAAATACTCTTGCATGCAATTGTTAGTACTCCCATCACTAAAGGCATAGCTCATACTTTCTGATTTAGTTATGTTGTTAAATATACCATGTAATGTAACCATTGTGCACATTTGTAGCTATTTATATAGAACCCAGTATACAATATTTAATCCATATCAGCGAAGTATAGCCTCCTTCTCCCATAAATGAGATTAACTGAACAATTACTATGTTAAAGATGTAAGCAAGTCTTTCTCACTATTCTTTTCCACCCAAGTGAGGAGCATATATTTAAGTGAGATATGTGTGATGGCAAGCAAGCTCACCCATCTAGTAACTGTTGACCTATATAACCTTGAAGAGACATAACATATTTTCACCTAATTTATAAATAGAAACCAAATCTTGCTTTTCTGGGAGCATAAACATCTTATGCTCATAGTAATACAAAATGAATAAATAAATAAATAAAGAGGAAACAGACGATACATGCTTATTTTGCTGTACTGCAGAATATAAATTGTTTCTGTCTTGTGAGTAAAGCACATTGTGAAACATATTAATACTCCATGGTGCACAACTATGAAATGCTACTTATATTTCAGACTGTAATCCATCTGAATGTACAAGTAGTAAGACAACTCCTGAAGTCTGCTTGAACACCTTCTTTTGGACCAAGTGAAGTAGATCAGCATATATTTATAAAATTTCAGAGATTCTTATATCTGTTTTGTTTTTTTTAGTTTAACCTCTTACTCAAAATTGGTTTTTAAAATTTGTAAAATTTTGAATGAGATCTTATTACACAGGAAAACAGTTGTGTGCTAAGAATTTATATAAGATTACTGATTTTTTTCAAATGGTTAGTTATTATTGAAATGTGCTACTTCACTTCCACAGGCTTCCTTTAATTGCTGAGAGAAAGAAAAGTTTAACTAGAAATTATACAAGTGTACATCACATCTAACTGAATAAATACACCCCTTCTTCATACCCTTTTCCAGTTTTTACATGTATTGTCTGGTTTCTATCAAAACTGCACAGGAAAAAAAAAAAAAAAAAAAAAAAGTGTGAAAAGAATCTCTCCCACTTTTACAGTGATTCTTATCTAGTGTCCCTCTGGTTTTACACTTTAGCGGAGTGGATGATGACCTTCCCACCAGTTGGAGTGCTTCCACTCAGAACCATTTCTACATTCTCTTTGCTCTTTATAGTCTTTGTGTACTGAAAAGGGATTAAAAAAAATTGAGTAAGGCCTTAAAGAATTTTTTATTCTTCTTTGATGCATGAAGAGAGCTACTAAAATGCTTATGGGAATTCAGGAGAGAATAAAGCTTTGAAAGTGAACTTGGTGAAGCTAAAGGCCTGGTAAACCACCTAAAAGAAAACCTACAGCAAGTGCTGCAGCATGCCAGAGCTACTAGTGGCTATAGTCACACATAATTCTCCTACACATTTTGAATAAACACAGTAGACATTTACAGCACTAAAGCTGTCTGGATACCTCTGTACAAGAATTACTCTGTGTGTATACCAGCACTTTGGCGATCTTGAATGCTGACTTTCTAATGAGTGCTATGCATAATTCCCACAACTAAACATTAGGATAACCTACAGACAGTAACTTGTATTTTATTTTACTATATTAGGCCTCCACATGCATTTGTAAATGAAATATTTATTGAAACATTCTGAATTAAAATTACAGCTGTAGAAAGATGAATCCTTGTAGAAGCCAACAAAAGATCAACAATCTGGAGAGAACAGCAGTACAATTTTTAACAGCCTGATATATTTTATACTGCTTTAGAACCCTATCTGGCAGTGGTAGGAGATAGGCAGTCAATAGGAGATTTTTCATTATTAATGGAAGATGTTATCAGAACCAGTATTCTGTATCTATAGACAATGAACAGTAATAGAAATGACCAGCTTTACAAAGCATCTTTCTTACAAAGTAGGACGATTCTTTATACAATTTACTAACATTTACGATGGATACATACAATAAACATAAATCTTCCTGTTCTACTACCCAGACAACAGACTATTAAAAGGGCATCATCTGTATTCATAATAGACTTAAAATGTTATATAGGGACTCAGCAGCTGGTCTAATATCATTGCTAGGCTTCTTATGAAATATTCTCTATTAACTTGTTTGACTAATTTCCTTAGCATATTTTTCAGGATTCAGGATTCAGAATTCAGGAAGAATTTGACATTACAATTTTAAAATCAGTGCTGTCATGTTATGATGTAGATAAAGCACTTCCATGACTAAGTCATACTTAGTAAGAGTTTGAAATATGATAATAATTGTAAATTAATTCCTTTATTTTCTCAAGATTAATCACAGGAAAAATGAGGCATCAGATGAATATCCTTTTCTTTATAAAAGGTGGCTTGTATTGTGCCAACATGAAAAAGTCACAAAATAGAACTGCCTACCACCCTTTCAAAATAATCATGAGTTTGGGCAAAGAAGAAACAAAAATAATTTCTTTATACTTTTTGTCTAGTATGCTCCTGTCTGTAGCTGAGAATTTTATGTAGCCATTCATGAAGAATGTACACTGTGTAAAAAGCACTGCACTTCCAGAAATAAGATGACTTCAAACTATGGTAGGAAAAAGAGAGGTAACTCCCAGCTTTGAAGAGGAGTAATAACTTTGTACCATGTGGTGGCCAAATGCTATAACTCTATCTGATTACTGTCCCTTTTCCTTTTCCAGACCCTATTGCCTTCTTCCTCACTGTTACCATCTTGGTTCTCACTGTCCAAAGGTTCTTCTAAATTACTGGAACTTCTCAGTGTTGTTTTCAAAGCCATCTAAATCACTTTGCCTCTAGGTGTAGCAAGCGTTCCTATCTGAATACGAGTGGAGCATTACCACTGATAGCCCTTCATGTTTTCAGGGCTAAAATTACAAGCAAAATCTACAAGTCATGACATAACTATTAATCCTAAATCCCAAATCATGAGCATACCTCTGCTTCCTGCCTGCAGATCTGCTTTTATTTGGTATATGCCTATGTTACATTACTTTCTATTGTTAGCAAATGCAGAATTTATTTATATGCATAAAAAACACTTTAGGCAAAACAAATATGGATTTTTCACATGAACATATATATATAAACATAAACATATACTACGCAAACTCTCTCACACACACAGTATTCTCTAAAAATGTTTAAATAGTCAATGTCCTTTTAGCTTGCTGAAAATCAATGATTCATAGTAAACTACCTCAGAATTATACACTTAAACACATAATGTAAATACATAAAATATCATTTCATTCAGAGGAATTCAAGCAAAAACACAAATTGGGAAGATACTGCTAAATTTCTAAATAGAATTGTGCATGATTAGCAGATTGTCATCTGTTTTAATTGTTCTTTTGCAAATGGCAGTGTTCAACAAGATCACATAAGCTCATGTTTGTAACTAAAAGTGAAAACACTACTACTGTTAAATCTCATTTGTTTTGGGCTGTGGACTGATATGACAGAAATTCTAGCCAGAGTAAGGGAGAATTTTTTAGATCAACTCTTTTTAATTAAGACTCACTTTGAGGCTTTTGAATGAACATGCATGAGTAGTTAAAAGGTCATAAATGTTACAAAAAAACTAACAACAATAAAAAAAATGGATATGGCATAAAAGTTTGCAATGCTGAAATAAATCATATGCCTTAAAATACATTTCCACAGAGATGTCAACTCGGGGATAATTCACACTACTGTTCTATGGCCAGCCTATAGTATATCTGTGGTCCTAACATTTTCTTGAGTTAAAAATATAAAGCCTCTCAAATATTATTCTCATTAATATGCATCCTTGTAAAATGATAAAATTCTACAATGAAAAGTTAATTGTGATTTTAGTTGCAAACAAAATAAATCATACATTAGAAGATAATGCATGTATTTCTGTCATTCACTGCAAGTCACATCAGGGATGTTTGCCATCCAAACACATCATATTTTAGACTGTATTCTGAGAACTGCTTTAAAAATAAACATGATAACAGTGATAAACATGAATATCATGAGTGAATACTGCAGTCTTTATGATAATCTGCAAATCAACATCAAAGGTGTGATGTCACACCTGAATTTAGTCAGAAGATACCACAGAAAAGAGTACTGAGGAAAACTCTCCACAGTACTTGGGTAAGGAGTTTCCTACAGTGAGGAGCTCTGGAATAAAAAGGAAATAGAAAAAAAAAAAATCACAGAATTTTTGGCAGAATGTCATGGACGGCTAATAGAAAGAAACCCACAGAGATTTTTTGATTTAAAAAAAAATGTATGAGAAGAAAAATGAATAAGGAAATCAGGAATCTCAATGGAAACTTTGGAAAAGTAAGATTAAGTTTTGGATTTATTTTGTTTGGTTGATTATTACTGGTATTATTTTTTATGATTTTAATTGGTGAGTCATAGAACAGTAAATGCCAGCCCACAATCCAGGAACCTTTACAACAAACTAGACCCAATTTTTGTCACTGGAATTCCTAATTATTATTAACATAATTTTGTCAAATATGCACAGGCCATTGATTAAAGTGATCCTCACTCAAAAAAGGTCTTAAGAATGTTTACATGGTAGACCTACTTAGCTATTTATGTTTTCAAAGTGAAGAACCCCCCATTTTAGATTGATTTCTCTCACATTAATAAAAATACAACTGAAAGAAAGGACAGGATCTCTATTAACAGCTCTGACTCAGAAATTATCTTTGACTTCCCTGTTCACCTCCCTGTTCTTCTGTCTTCCTTTAACCTTTCTCTTCCTTGTGTGTGGTGATGTTTTCTGTCTGTTTTATTGTTCTTAGCAAGGTACAACACTGTTATAGCTGAAATCTCAAAGGACTACATTAACAACAAACAAAAAAATAACAGAAAAAAAAAACACGTTGGAAGTCTATCACCACCACTGGTGACTGAGCTGATGTGAACTTAGATATCTCTTTTAAAACCACACATTGCAACACAAAATCCCCAGAACTAGTCCACATGCTCATTAAAGAAAAAAGAAACTTTGTACTGAAATTAAATATATGCTCACCACTGCCACAGCCTATAGCCATTCAAAAAATTGCTAACACCAGTTCTAGCAAGCTGATGCAATTATGAACTTTCTGACTCTCTCTACAGGAAAAGATAGGGTGGTAAGTAAATGAAATAATTTATTGTAAGTTAATGAAACATATTTTGTAACTTAAGAATCATTACAGCTCTCTTCCTGATCATTTTATAAGCTATAATGTAAGAGTGAAACATACCATGATCCACCCTCAATTTAATAGATTAAAAGAAAGAAAAGAAACAAAATATTGTGACTTAAAAGGGGGCTACTTTTATCTAAATAAAAGAAAAGCTGTTCACCTGTGCTAAAGAACATAACAAATTGTGTTTCCTTTTAGGAAGTTGCTTTATCAAAAATGGCAGCTATTTTCTCAGAAGTTATTTCCAGGCACCTGTAATCTAATGAGGTTTGTCCCTTTCAAAGAACAGTTGTACGTGCATGCCTGAATGCACACAACCTCTTCAGCCTAGAGCTGATAAAAGCATCTGCAAGTCATAGCTCAAGCACATTTAAATTATATAACTGGTTGGTTTATTTGTTTTAATAAGATGGGGCAAATGTGAATCACAGTGTACTTCTAACCTCTCATTCAACCTGATGTTTTAATCGTTTGGAGGGAGAGAAACAAAACAAAAGAAAGGGATGGCAAACAAATGGTAATGATTCATGTGATATTTGATAAGACAGGAATGAGAAGTCAAAATAAAAGCAAGATTATTGTGACAGATGGAAGGTATCTAAGTCAAGTTGTAACCCTTCTTTGAAAAACTTAAAGGAAGAAGTTAATAAAGGATAAAATCTGTTTTTGTATATTTTTCATATATTTTATTTAAAATAAAGACAAAAGAGGATGTATTTCCCACCAAAGCAGGAAGATAAAAATAGGAGTATACATTTTAAATAATGAGAAAACCATTTATGATGAGATTGATTCCTTTTCAAAGTTTGCAGAGTATGACATAGAATATAAAGCCCGCTTCTGTAAATGTAGTCAGGAAATCCACTGAACAGAACTTTCTGCAATTTTTCCTATAAAATGTAAAACACTATGTTGCAAGGGGAAAAGACCTCTCCCAATACCCGAGGTTAATCAGAACACTGAAGCTTCATGACTCAACAATGAAAAGCAGGGACAGAGGGATCTATACCGTCCTGATATTGTTACTGTTTGATCACATATTGCAGAACATGGTTGAATCCACTGCCCTCTTTCCAAGTAGAACAAGAGAGGTATAGGAGGGCTGGATCAACTGTTGAGGCTTTGAAACTTGAGCAGTTGAGCAGTTATTTGGAAATAAAAAAAAGTGCTTATCCAGTCTTTATGCAAAGATGGGTGTTTTCACACTGCATGTTCAATAAACTCATGCAAATAGGAAGTATGTAAACATATTTGGCCAAACACTATCCTAGTTTGCCCTTTGTATAACACCAATAAATTAGTTTCAAATTTGCATATTGTTATTAATCATACACCTTTCATTTCTCTATTTAACATTCATGTACAAATATATTTGTGTTAATACTCAGTGCAAATATTCAGGAGATGGAGATGTTCGTGCTTTTCCTTTTAAAATAATAATTTATACTTTGGATATTTTAATTCTGTCTGAATTTCCAGATTTAAAATAAATAAAAAATAAATAAAAACATGGATGTATAAAAAAGAGAGTAAACACTTTTTTTTTTTTCAGCTATTTTAACTATTGAACTGTTGGGTTCTTCTTTCAGAAATTTTATCACGTGTTTTAATCATGAATACATATTTTCATTACATCACTGAATACTGTGGGAGCAAACAAAGGTCATCAATCTGGTCACTAGTAAACTGCTAAAGTGATGGACTACCTGTATATGTCATCTTCTATTATTTAAAGATCATATAGAACACACAGAGCTTGCCATTTTGAGCACTGAAAAGACTGAACTGGCAATGTGAGAAATTCTTTGAAAGAAATAGATTTTGAAAAATCACACCGTCTCTTATTGTTACCTTATGAACTTAGCTACCTTTTTTTTTTTTCCCATTCATATAAACAAAACAAAAGTACATCTAGAAAAAAACAACAGAACCTAAGTATTGTGGTCACTTCTATTTTGGGGGTTCTTGGTTGTTCAGTTGTTTGTTTTTGTGTGTGTGTGTGTGGCATTGCATTGTGGTCATTTCTTTTGGTGGAAAAAAAAAAGAAAAAAAAAAGAAAAAAAAAACACCTTCAATGGAATAATCATATGGAAAAGTTATTAAAGAACGTAGTCATAACTAAATATGATCATAGTGTGAGCTTACTGTGTTCAATGCTGTTTACCTGCTATCATATTTTCCAAAAGATAAAAATCTTTCTTCACATATATTTTTTTAGCAAGCCAATTAACAAGAAAACTTGAATCTGATAGCATAAAATTGAGAAAGAGTTGAGATCTAAATACTGGAATGTAGTTTATGACTGATATATTATTTTTTTTCCTTGTAAAATCTTGATGGAAACTGAAATTTTGAATTTTTTTAAGTCTGATTTCTCTTCTTTCCACTTTTCTTCTCAAACCTAATGAAGGCAAGACAGTATTATCTTTTCTAGAGCTTTACCCCAGACTACTTAATGAAACACAAGAAAAGGCTTATTTAATAGTGTACCTAACATCTTACCTAATACTCATATGCAGTGTGTCTTTTCTGATTCACAGAATCATAAATGTATATTACTATTCCCTACAAGCTACTTTTATAAACGAGTAAATTTCATTTGATGTAATACCTTAATAATTAAAAGATAGACTAACGTTTTGCCGTTTTCAGATTAGAATTAAAACCCACAATTAATACAACAGTATGATCCAGCTTGTATTTAATTCCAGTTTCTGAGGTGTGATTTCAAATACTGCAAAAGTTATTCCACATTTCAATGGAAAATAGAGCCATTTAAGGAGATCTTTTAGTTTTACTACTTACATTACCCTACATATATCAATTACATTATATGTGGAATCTTATTCTAATATCAATACCACATTCACACTACATTTTTCTTTAATACCCAAACACCCATGTTCTCATCTGTGTGCTAAAACAGAATAAAGGCCCAAAGTAAACCATGAAGAAATAGTCACATGTAGACCAGGAAGGAAAGAAGCTGTAAAATATATAGATTGTACAGTGGCAAGCCTATGGAAAATCTATTAAGGATCTGTGGGATGTCAAAAGATATGCAACATAAGCTTGCTGCTTATAGGTATTTCGTATGAAAGCAAGCTTATGGCAGACAATGAAACCAAGCAGTCAGCTCTAGAACAGAAATGAGCAGTGAACTGAACTCACACATAATCCTTACTATTAAATAGAAATATGAATTGATCCTAATGATGATCCTGGGGCGTAGCATGAGCAACACAGCTTCAAAACTGAAAAAAAAAAAAAAAAAAACCTTCAGGTATGATGAAGGCTTCAAGCTGAAAGATGTATATGGTGTGTAACCTAGTAGTCAGCTATCAAGCGACACTTAAGCCAAATGCGTTTACTCCTGTAAGGAAAGGAAAATACAAGCATTTTAAACTATAAAAGAACTCTGTTTCTCCGACAAGTACTAATGCTAGCTCAGACAAACTTTTTTCAATTCATAATTCACACTCGTTCCCCTAACTGACTGTAATCTTCTGTCTTGGACATATCTTCACATATGTATTTAAGAACAGTGGTGACAAGACAACCTTTCCTACTCCCTCTCAGTGGTAGCGTAATTCCGAATAGGTACCTCAAAATTACTATTCTTCCCTTACAGGAAAAAAAAAAATCAATTAGCCTTAAGGAGGCCAGGTGGTTTGAATTTGGCACAACTCTTTGCCAATAGATTAGTCAGGGCAAAATAAATAAATAAATAAATAAATAAAATCTATGAATCTATGCCACACTGTGTCCTGGACACTAAACCATATCCCATGCAGAAAGAGAAGAGAGACCGGCTATATTAAATGCCAGAGCCATCTTAACCAATGACCCTGGAATCAAGTGACTACCTTGGAGTCAGTAGAACTGACCTGTGTAAAATATCTGCAGTGTAAAATTTTCTTGCTTGGAAACATGATTTTGTCAAAACAGGGGAGATGAAAATGTTATGTCATGGTTGCTAATTTATTTTTTTCTTTCTCTTTTTTTTTTTTCTTAGTTTTGCACTTATACTATCTATTTTCACTAGCAATAGCACCAATTAATGGTGCTGTACAAGGCACTTTGCTGTACCTTTCCTGGAACAGTAGTTTAGTGTGCTGATTACACATGCTCAGGATGAATTCAAACAAGAATAATTTCAGAACAGGCTTCCAGTTTGATGCAAGGAAGAAAATCCATAACATGCAAATAAAACTCATTTACATGCTTATCATAGGAAGGAAAAACAAACAAACAAACAAACAAACAAAAAAAGATAATTCTTTGTAAATCCATTAAATAGTAGAGAGAGACTCAAAACATGTCTATTTTCTATTACAAGAACTTGATTCTGACATAACCTTCCAAGATGAGAGGTATTAAAATGGTCTTTAAGATAATATTTGTGAAATGATTGCCTTCAACTGCAAATTTTAAAACCCACTTAGTCCAATCCCTAATCTTACACCATTTTAGAAGTGAGTTAAGAACTGAGAATATCCTGAACATATATACTGAAATTCTGGTCCTCTAAAATAGACTTCGTAGTACATTTAATTTTAGCTGGAAAATCCAAGAATCATAGGTTTTGCTGTAACATGGAAAACCTACAGGGAAACCTTACTTTTAATTCCTAAAATTAGAATGCTTTTGTGCACTGAATTTAAGATCAAACTTTGGAACTATTACCCATTTGGAACTGGAAGAGAACTGATTTTTGCAAGTTTTATTAGTGTTTTAGCATTTCAATATTTTAGCACTGGGAACCAGATTGCTTATGATGGCATAGTTACTGCTGTGATAGACACTGTGACTGTCATAACAAATTTGATGATAAGGATGAAAATGGAATTGATCCTCTAGTCAGTTATACCACTTTTATGATGCTTCCGCTATTTCCCATGAAGCCAAGGAGTCTGATCCAACCACAATATTTTTATTTTCAATTCATCAGTGTGCCAACATACTGTACTCTCTTCAATACCTGAGAGTATATATCTTTGAGTCAGAGTATAAAGCTAAAAATGAGAGTAAATTATTGCTGCTTTTTATTTTATGTTTGTATTCAATATAACTTGATTACTTGAAAGGACTTGTAGCCAGCATATTGCAGTGTGAAACGATATCATGAAAAATACATATTGTTTAATGCAAGAGTTGCATGGACAGTTTGTTATAGGCAAAATTTGCAGAATCAACAAACAGACTAAATAAACAAGTCAAAATTTGAGTTATATAACATAGTATTATATATTTTTAATAATCTTTATTCTAATTTCATGCCCATAAACCAGCACTGTAAATTTCTTTGTCCTGACTTCGTAACAGTTTGTTTCTAAGGCTAGCTATAACATTTTGTTTTCCATCTTTTCTAGCATCCATGACAAAACACACTATTATGTTATTGCAGCTATTCCTAAGCTATTAGAGACTACATCACTTAAAAATAAATAAATAAGGTTGACAATAATATAATAGGATTTTTTTTTTTTCATTTTAACATTACTTATACACATTTTCTGTTTCTCAACCAGGAAAAACAAAATGACATCACATTATCATTACATATGTTGCTGTCTCCCAGGATGTCCTTCAGGTGTTATGGAACTTCACAATGACCAAAATACTTCCTCAGAAGGGTTGAAATGCTAGAGATTTCTTTTTTAAAGCTAGTGTTCTACCCTGTAGAATATTTTTTCCTCTTTACAAGCCAGCTGGCAGTTCACTGGAAGAGTATTTGAGATATATATAACTTGAGATACTAATAAAGATGGGTTATGTTCCATACCAAATCCATTGGAAAGCTGAATGCTTGAATTTTATAAAGCCTAAATTGTTTGATATTATCATTCTTTATTATATTAATATAAATACAATCACTGATGGAAAATATTTTTAAGGATTAAAAAAAAAAAATCATTGTTTTGTCATTTTCCAGTTAGGCATTTATATGAACATTACAGACTTATTAATAATTTATCTTAAAATATAATGCTATGAATATTTCCTATTTCTGAAGGACTTTTTTTTTTGTATGTATTTTGTTTTTGTTTCTTTTCATCCCACTGGCAAAGAGAAATTACGAAAATTAAGATCTTTGGCCACTATAAAAGTACATTGTCAGATCCTTACCTAGTATAAATTTACAGAGTTTCTATAGGCAAGGATTTTTTTCCTCTTCCTCTTCCCCTTCTCCTTCCCTTCCCTTCCCTTCCCTTCCCTTCCCTTCCCTTCCCTTCCCTTCCCTTCCCTTCCCTTCCCTTCCCTTCCCTTCCCTTCCCTTCCCTTCCCTTCCCTTCCCTTCCCTTCCCTTCCCTTCCCTTCCCTTCCCTTCCCTTCCCTTCCCTTCCCTTTCTTTCCCCTCTTCTCTCATCTCTTCTCATCTTGTCTTCCCCTACCCCTTCCCCTCTATCTCTCCCCGCTTCCTTCCTCTTCCCCTCCCCCTCCCCTTCCTCCCCTCTGTCCCTCTCCCCCCTCTTCTTTTCTTTCCTTTTCCCTCCCCCCCCCCCCCCCCCCCA
Organism: Aythya ferina; assembly: GCF_964211825.1. Taxonomy (NCBI): domain Eukaryota; kingdom Metazoa; phylum Chordata; class Aves; order Anseriformes; family Anatidae; genus Aythya; species Aythya ferina. The sequence continues at coordinate 42,010,928 of NC_140296.1, forward strand.
CACACACACACTTTTTAAACACATGCAAAAGTAATACAGTAACTGAACCAGAGAGATATTTTAGGAAGGTGGTTGCTTCTCTAACTCTTAATACAGTACAAAGGGTTTTCTACCTCATACATCATCACCATACATTTTTATTTACATTTTAAGTCTAGCTGCTCTTTTGTCTAAGTTTGCCCATATTACATGAATGTTGAATTCTCATTCTTAATAGCAGGACTTTGGGGTCCTATGCCAGGGAAGTGGGGTTGGGGGAGTGGGGGGGAATGGGAAGGGTGAGAGGTGGGGAGCTTCAAAGTTTGGACCGGATGACCTTAGAAGTCGTTTCCAACCCAAATGATACTGTGATTCTATGACTTTGGACCATATGGTTAGTTTAGGATTATAAAAGTGAAACTACCACTTATTACACTAAAACATTGCCACTTACTAATACACCACTTCTGATCTAATATAGAATAATGAAGGTAAATGAGTCTATTAAATTTTTCTCATATGAAAATCAAGGCAGTCTGTCTTTATACAAAATTGTGACTATCAAGTCTTTCCTTATGAGACACGACAATATAGTTTTCCTATATTGCCCTGTACTAGATTTGAAAGTAATTATAATTATTTTATTGGTTGTAAAATGCTGTTTCACGTATTGCTCTCTTCACCACTTTTTTAATCCCTGGGAACAAGATCAGTCATCAACGACAATATAAAAGAAAAAGTTAATAACATAACTGAACTTCTATTATGCCTTTCATCCAAGAATCTAGAATACTTTACAAGCATTACAAAAAGTTTCACAACACCCTTGTGAGATACCAAAGCATTGGTTTCACCATCAAGAAATCAGTAGATAAAAATTGTATAAAGATCTCATTGGTTCTGGATTGAGGCATTGGTTGAAATTTCACTGAAGCATGAAAAAAATGAGCTGTTCCTCTACTATATCAGTCAACAGCAAGACATCAGACTCAAAACATACAAGCAATACAAACGAATGATATTATTTTAATTCTGAAAATTATATTACTTAACTCTTTCTTGCTGCAAAATGTGACATAAGCAGAAAGTGACTCCTTAGCATGTACTTATCATGGCTGACACATTCTATGTTTATCCTTTCTGATTAGATTATCTTGGCCTACTTCAACTGCAGAACTAACTTATAGCATAGAAAAATAAAATAAAATCAATAAACAGAAGCTAAACCAACCAGCAACAAATAAGCTACTTTCTCACCTCTAAAAAATGAATTCTTTATTTCTGGAATTTGACTCAACTTGCTAAATTTTTTTGTGGATGTCTACAGAAGGGTACTCTACTTATGTTCCTTCCATAGACAAAAGATAAATATAAACACCTATTTTATGAAGTGATTAACTGTACAGTAGATATTTCTCTCCATTCCCTCCATAGAGGGTGTGGGGTGACAAGCACAGATGCAGATGTCTACATTGTAGACTTCTACACTTCATCACATTAATTCCAGCCCATGTCTTGTTTACAAGCAATGTTACATTTTAATGGAGAAACATTTACCAGTTGTCCATTACAAATTATTTATGACATTGTAATACAGTTACATTAATACGATGAAACTGTATTAGTAATATGATACCATTTTCCTATCTAGAATTTTATGAGATTGTCCTCCACCTCTTTTTCTACATCTCAATTTATATCCACTTTTGCTCTTATTTCAGAGGTTTTGGAATATTTCTTTTGAATCTTGCTTAATGCATTCACATGCCTCACATGATTGCATCCATTTGAAATAAATGTTGAAAAGCTTTGGGATTAATGCAGAATTCAAGTCATCTTTTCTACATGCTTTTTTTGTCATGCTTTATACAACTTTCAGAACTGCACAGATAAGTATAGAAACATTACTACATCAAGTAGACAAGAAATTGTTACACATTGCTATGTTTCCAGAAATGATGCACAACTGCTCACTTCCAACATCGGTAGTTACAAAAACTGACTGAAATTCAGCTGCTTATACTCTGTTTCCTGTCACAAGCAATGGTGACATTCTGAGGCAAGTAAAAATGAGAATACACAACCAATAAGGTTCATTGCAAAAATTTCCAACATCTACAATGTAGAAAGCTGCATTTGAAATACCTTTTTAGATACCCTTTGTAAATAAAGAGACTTGGAAGGCATGATTCATTTTCTTCAAAGACAGACGTCTACTACTCTCTACTGAGTTATAGGAGTCCAGCCAGCTAGTTCAGATGAAGATATCTACCTCACAAATGTGTGAAGCAAAATATATCACTTCCACCAATATTGTTTGGGTATTTTATAGATAATCACATTGCCTCAGCAGCTATTCCACTAATTCCACATCTTTATCATACATAGCAATATCTATACTACCATTATAGTATCTATTAGCAAAGTTCCACTATATTTTATCAGTTGAAAAAATATAGGATAATGTAGCAAATATATGACTCTGTATATAGTCTCAATAACTTAAACATCTTGTTTCTTTATTTCTTTTATACTTCTATACTTAGTGCTGTATCCTAAAAGCACTCTTAAACTGCTCCTACTTTTCTATCTCTGCATGGCTGGCTTTCCACAGTATTGCATGTCTAAAATGAATTCAAACACATTAATGTGTTTGAATCCTCTGTTCAAGAATTTAAGCATATGCTGGCATATTGAAAATGAATACAAATCCCATTGTACTGTTTCATTGAGCAAATATAGTTTCTTTGTATTCTAAATCCCCAAACATTTCTTTATTTCAAGTATACTTTTAATATTCCAATAATATTGTACTTATCCTTGGGAAAAAAAAAAAAAAAAAAAAAAAAAAAAAAAAAGAAAAGAAAAGAAAACAAAAAAAGAAAACACTCAATTTCTCAAATCATATTACATGCAATGTTAAAATTTGTATAGAAGCTATTCTATTTTAACCACACTGTATTCTTTCTCCACAGTCACTATTTCCAACAATATTAAGTAGCTGACACATTACCTTGGGATGCTAGGTGGTCTCCTTTTTAAGTAATAGCCTTCACCTTTGTCCCTAAAAACTAATCATTGTTCTCTTAGATTTTTTCTTTTTAACAGAAATAGGTTTCTGCAATGTGCTTTATTTCTTTTCATCTCCTTACACTTCTATATTCAAATTTTGCATAAAACTTCATTTTTTTTCCCACTTCATATTCTCTTTCTGAATGGCTAGCTATAATGTCTTAGAGTTGCTGATAGTTGCAATCTGTCATTTAACTAGGTCCCCTGCAACTACTGTTTTTTGTAACCGTTACTGTCATCAGTCTTATTCCACACTCAGTCATTAAAAGTCAGACAGTAACTCACAAACTGTTTTTCCTCAATTGTCAGTCCAGCAGAATACAAACTAACCACGTCATGTACAAACTCCATCAGTATTTTAAACACTGTCTCTTTTTTTACCTGAAATAGGTGATATAAAAGTTGTTATCTATCACAGGGTAACAATGATGAAAATACCAAAAAGTTTACCTTCTCATCCACAGTAGTAAAATAATAACAAACATAAAAATGAGCTAAAAAATAAATAAATAAATAACAGGGAATTGGAGTCATGTAAAGCCCTTTGAAAACTTAGTGTATACTGAACAGGAGCTCTCAAATTTAAAATGTTGCTGGAGTCAAAATGACACAGAACGCACAATAATGTGTTTGCTTTTCAGATACTGTAGGTCTGAAGAGTTTTTTTTGTATACTTCAATTATAAAAACATTTAAAACATACAAACTTGTGCAATTTTTATTATAATGAAGATGAGAAGTTCATTAACGAAGATAAATATTTCATTAGATGTTAAATAAAACAAAGAGATTTTTTGGCTTCTCTCAGCACAAAATTCCTTTGAAAGATTAATTAATACATGCAAATTATGCAAATTAGACCCATGCAAATATTTTATGAAGACAATTAAGGGAACCATTAATTACTGCTTTTTTTGCTTCAGTGAGATTCATTCATTTAATTTTAATTTCACTTTAACTGTTTTGATATATAATCTTGCAGCTAAGAACTTTATCTTTCCTAGTGGGTCACTTAAACTTATAAATTTCATCAAATGCGCAGCAACAGAAATCTGTAAAGATATTCTCTGGGCTGTGTTTAGTATCAAGAGAAATTTTTGACACAACGCACTCCTAGAAACTGCAAAACTGGAAGGGAATGTGAGCTCATTCTTGGACAAGGTTCAACTGCTGGAAAAGCAATTAATTTGCTTTGGCTGTGCTAATATAGGGGAATTAGAAAGTGTGACACAAGACAAATAGAAATAATTAGTTCTCCAAAATGATGTTCTCATTAATATGGTTTGAACTGTAGAAATAAAAAACATTATTGTGGCATGTCTGCATTCTGTCCCTAGCCACAGGAGGTAGAAAAATGCAAGATACAGCATTTTTTCACCTTTGTAGTTTGTATGGTAGTGGCATTTATTTATTTGTTTATTTTATTGTAGGCTTAAAGAAGAGAAAATTGTGTACCTAATTCTGTTTTCTAAAACCTACTGAGCTTCTATAGAGCATAAGAAATCCCTAAGTTTCTTAACTCTTTTCCTCATGAAAAAAATATGAAGCTATAAATATAACGGGCTAGGCTTTTGAGGACAACACACTCTAGGTGTTAAATTGAAACTTTGATTTCAATATTGTTCATTTCAACTATATTTTATGATATACAATATTGAACACATAATTTGAACACATAACTACTTATACTGTAGTTAAAGCTACTACAGCAAAAGATCGCTCTATCAAGAGTTTATGACATTATCTCCAAATATAGTAAAGTTTTCTTTTTCCATTAAGTGAATAAATATGCTTGCATTTAACAAAGTATATAGAAGTAAATTTTCTGTTGCTAAATTTTCTGTTTCTACGAGCAATGAAAATCACTAGGTGGTAGTCTTCACAAAAACAGACTGTTAGAAGGCTGCTAAGAACACTTACTATATTTTATAGTTTGATGCAGAAGAAAGGGTGCCATTTTATGACACCCGCAAAATATTAAACTCCCACCCCAACCGCACCTCTCAAGTGATATGCCTCCCAGCTTTCTACCAAGTTCTAACTGAAGGCACCTCTCTGTGATAGTTTTTTCTGTGTATGTACTTTTTGTCTGGAGTCAGATATTAAACTGCGGTGATTTAATTTATTTATTCTTTCAGTTAGGTACCAAATCTGCAGCATCTGGCATCTGACTGAAATTGACATTTTTTTGTTTAAATATAACAAGGGGGGGAGAAAACTTTTGTGGTCATGCTTATTTCCTCTCCCCTCTTTCTCCCCTCTCCCCCCCCCCCCCCCCTTTTTTTTATATAGGATTACTGCCTATAATGCCATTAAGAAAATTCTAAAGCACAATTATCATAGAGGTTAAGCAAAAATGTCCAAGAAAATTTCTATAGCTCACAGTGTATAAATGCTATAAACACCATCTTAACCTCAGGGAAATGCATTGAAGGACTTTAACTTGAAATTAAAACCCTGGAAACTTTGTTATTCTTTGAATAGTTTTTTATTCTTTAACAATATGGATATAGTACTACCTTGTTGCTAATTTTGTAGGCATGTGCCATTTTAACACAAGATTGAATGACTAGAATATTTCCAAAATACAGGGGTGTCTTCCTTCACCTTAAATTCTGTTGGCAGTGAGCTTGTTTGCAAACTTTTGATAAATGTGGCTGTCTTGAATGACTTCTTTCTGTCCAAGTCTTATAGCTATCCATATCTTACAACTCCATACCCCACCTCTTAGACTTTTCTAGGCTAGACTTTAATACAAAGTTTTTGGTGTTCAGACACCATTCTTCCTTTGTTAGGATCTTATTCTCCATCCACATGACTAATCTCTTTCAGTGTGATCTTTTTGGTGTCTGCTTCAACTTTCTATTTTAGATTCTCTGGGCTGAGCTCTTCCTCCCAGTGTCTCCCTCTGTGTGGTTCATATCTGAGTAATCTAATTCACAAACTCAGCTATCATATCCATGTTGGAAATTAACATAGCTCTTCCTTTGTATTCCAGACCTATTCCCTTTTCTCCTAAAATCTCTGCCTGCTTTTCTGATTTTCTGTGTAAATATTTCTATGGTTGGAAAAACAGAGCTGGTAACCCTGCAATCCCTCAGAATTTTCCTTTTCTTCCTAGTATGACTCTTAGTCACCATGAACCACTCCTTTCATCCTGTCTGTCAGTTGAAGTTCAAAATCAAAGTACCTTGCCTGTTTGTCATTTTTGATTCTTAATTTCAACATAGCATTTACATTTATTTTCATAAAAGCCTCTGCCCCTCATCTCCTATCCTCACTAGCTATGAATTCACATTCTGTTTCTCCTCATATCTTGCCTTCTAAAGTTTATTTTCTGTCAGAGTGATATAAACAAAACCATATGGCAAAAATATTTTCCTAGTCCACTCTTTTGAATTGTCACTTGTTCTTAATTCCTTCACTGGCTCTTCCTTTTTAACAACTAGAAACACAGTATTTAAATGGTTTTGCCTTACCCTTCACCTTGTGCATTACTCCTTATCAAAATCCTTCAAATTTGAGTGATGCTTACAAATAAGCATCCTTACAGGATTGTTTTGCTGTTGTTGAATACTATATAGTTGAATATGTTGTGAATACTCTTCTGTATAAATGATCCTTTGATTCTTCTTGTTGGCATAGTATACTTAAGGAGAACCTTGTATTTGATGTCTAAACTTAATGTTACATCTGTGTGTGATTTGACCACTTTGAAAGGAAAGCATGTACTGATGCATGCATGCTTAGTCTTTAGCTCCTGACATACAGAAAGCTAATACTGTTTTATCTTCACTTCTGTGAGTAAAAGAGTGTAGCAGGTATTGAGCCTGTCTGTACACCAGAAAGCTGAAGAAAGAAATTCAATTGAGTTCTGGGGTTAGGAACCTGGCAGATCTTATACAAATTAAATAATTCCCCATTAATTTACTCTAGTTTCACATCTTTTAAATGACGTTAACAAAGATATTTAACTGAACTTGTTATATGTATATACCTAGAAGTAAGAGGAACTAGAGTTTATATCAGATCTTTTTATAACAGCTGAACACATAGGCCCAACTTGACATGTAAGAGGTAATTATAACAAATGGAACAATAATCAAATAATGCTAGGCAACATATGTTGTCGGATTTCAAATCTATGTCTAACAACGACCTGAAAAGACTTATACCACATGCACTGTGTCATTACTCTGATATTCAGAGTTCAGCCATCAGTGTGAGAAAGCATAGAACAAGCACAGATGATGTGTTACATGTATTTTGCTACCATGAAATCTTGGAACATAAATATTACCACCAATATTCAACTGGGAAAATTCCACCTACTTTTGCATATATCTATATATTGAGAGAGCATGAAGAAACAGGTAAAAGGGAAGGCTAAAATATGAAGGGCAGAATAAAAACTTAAGGTCTTGCAAGGTTAAGTTCAGTCCCTGATCTCCTACAGATTTCTGACATACCTGTGATCAAGATCCTTAGCCCCTCTATAAACGTAGTTGCTTTATTCTTCATCACAGCAGTATTTTCTGATGTGAAGATTAAATCCATTAAAGATTGCAAAGTTGTTCAGACATTACAATGGTAACATTTGTGTTGTCTTCCAAGTTACACCTGACATAGCTCAAAACAATTTATCTGAGACAGACCGTAAGGCTGCAAACTGGAATTATCATTGGAAAAAAAGGAACTATGTTGACTAAAACATGTGTTCATGCAGAAACATTATAGTAGATGAATTATCCTCTGAAAATAGAGATTCAGAGATACTGAATGCTTTCTTTGTTTCTGTCTTTGCTTCAAGGACTCCCCCCCAGGACTCCTCGACCCTGGAGGGAGGAGAAAGAGTCTGGAAAGTGAAGATCTCCCCCCTTGCTGACAAGGGAGTGGTTCGGGAGCATCTGAGGGGGCTCAATGCACACAAATCCATGGGTCCCGATGGGATGCATCCACGTGTGCTAAGGGAGTTGGCAGAGGTGATCACCAAACTGCTATCATCTTTGAAAGGTCCAGGAGAACAGGAGAGGTGCCTGAAGACTGGAGAATAGCCAATGTCACTCCGGTCTTCAATAAAGTTGAGAAAGAGGATCCAGGAAACTACAGGCCAGTCAGTCTCACCTCTGTCCCTGGAAAGGTGTTGGAACAGCTTGTTCTGGATGCCATCTCCAAGCAATTGGAAGAGAAGAAGGTTATGAGGAGTAGTCAGCATGGATTCACCAAGGGGAAGTAATGCCAACCTCGTTGCCTTCTATGATGGCATCAACAGCTGGGTAGATAAGGGGAGAGCAGTGTATGTCATCTACTTTGACTTTAGCAAGGCTTTTGATACTGTCTCCCATGACATCCTGATAGCAAAGATGAGAAAGTGTGGGATAGACAGGTTGACAGTAAGGTGGGTTGAGAACTGGCTGACTGGCCGAGCTCAGAGGGTGGTGATCAGAGGAGCAGAGTCTGGCTGGAGACCTGTGACTAGCGGAGTTCCCCAGGGGTCGGTGCTGGGTCTGGTCTTGTTCAACATCTTCATCAATGACCTTTATGAGGGAATAGTGTCTGCCCTCAGCAAGTACGCTGATGACACAAAGCTGGGAGGAGTAGCTGACATGACAGAAGGCTGTGCTGCCATTCAGCGAGACCTGGACAGGCTGGAAAGATGGGTAGGAAGAAACCAAATGAGGTTTAATAGGAGCAAGTGTAGAGTCCTGCACCTGGGAAGGAAAAACCCGAAGTATCAGTACAGGCTGGGGGACAACCTGCTGGAGAGGAGCTCTGAGAAGGACCCGGGAGTCCTGATGGACAACAGGTTGACCATGAGCCAGCAGCGTGCCCTTGTGGCCAAGAGGGCTAATGGGATCCTGGTGTGCATTAAAAGGAGTGTGGCCAGCAGGTCAAGGGAGGTGATCCTCCCTCTCTACTCTGCCCTGGTCAGCCCTCACCTGGAGTACTGTGTCCAGTTTTGGGCTCCCTGGTACAAAAAAGACAGGGATCTCCTGGAAAGAGTCCAGCGGAGGGCCACAAAGATGGGGCCTGGAGCATCTTCCTTATGAGGAAAGGCTGAGAGACCTGGGTCTGTTCAGCCTGGAGAAGAGAAGACTGAGAGGGGATCTCATCAATGTATATAAATATCTGAGGTGTGGGAGACAGAGGGATTTGGCCAACCTCTTTTCAGTGGCTTGTGGGGACAGGACAAGGAGTAATGGTCACAAGGCAGAGCACAGGAAGTTCTGCACCAACATGTGAAAGAACTTCGCGGTGAGTGTGACAGAGCACTGCAACAGGCTGCTCAGGGAGGTTGTGGAGTCTTCTTCTCTGGAGATATTTAATGTCCATCTAGACGCCTACCTGGGCAGCCTGCTCTAAGGAATCTGTTTTGGCAGAGGGGTTGGACCTGATGATCTTTTGAGGCCCCTTCCAACCCCTTCAATTCTTTGATTCTGTGATTCTGTGAATATATAATATTAAAGACTATTTTTGAACTAGTTAACTCTAGTAAATTTATGAAATTAGTGTTTTCTCATGAATATGTCCACATTCTAAGAACCTTTATTCACAAATATGTTTTCTTTCATATTTATTCACTATTTTATTTTGTTTCAATACTTATACTTATTCTACCAATTGAAAAGAATCATACACTCTTAATAAATGAATTCTCTTGAATCTCTGAAAAAGTTCACCTTTACTTTTTTAGTTAATTCTTCATATTACTCATGAAACCTTCACAGTGAAATTACGTTTTTTTTTTTATTTTTTGCAAATGGAAAAAAGAAAGCAGCTGTGAAAATATTTCAGTTTTGAAGGTTATTCAGATATATAAAGATGTTTTCAAAGAACTGAGAAAATATAAAAAATATTCTATGTCATATTAACAAAGTTCTGTGCTGACTTATTCAGACCCAACTCTCCTCTTGGCTAAAGCCTATCTGAGCTTAAATTAGTCATATATGTTAAAAACTGTAAGAAAAAGTATTAGAAGATCTTTTTAATAGTCAGTGTGTTTGAGCTTCTTTTATTAAAAAACAAACAAAAATATTTTTTTCCACATCTCGCATTTTCATAACTCAGCGAAACACTATTTAAAACACAAACTAGTCCATAGATAGGAAAGCAAGATATACAGAAATTATTCCATGAATATTTGTATGTTTCCAATGAAAATGTTTGAGGAAGAGTAGTGTAACCCTTCCATTTGGAAAAAAAAATGTAATAATAAATAACTTTTTATTCATAATATGTAATAAGTCAGAAACTTGCATTAATTGTTATCCTGAATGTAATGTGTTTTTAGTTGTTCTAAATGAGACAAAAGGACTTGATTCAACAACTTCATTCAACTTTCTATATTTTGTGTGTCTTCCAGTTGCTGCTCCAGAAAGTCCTGGATTTTTCATACACCTGATTAACCACAAGTGGATGTCTCACATGCCCTGAAGAATCTCAAATCTGCCTGAATAATATATTTTTTTAAGATTTCTAAGATTAAATGTTAAGATAACTGTATCTTATCTTCTCTCTGAAACCTCTTTTCAGAGTTTCAGACAAGAAGAAATGAGGTGGAAAACTGATGATTGATGCATCCAAAGAAGCATGACTTCAAAGAAGCTGATTCTCCCTCTCTCTCTCTTGTGAGACCCCACCTGGAGTACTGTTCTCAGCTCTGGGGTCCACAGCACAAGAATAACATAGAAGTATTAAAGGGAGGGCCACAAAGATGATCAAGGGGCTAGAGCACCTCTCCCATGAAGACAGGTTGAGGGAGTTTGGAGTTGTTCAGCCTGGAGAAGAGAAGGCTATGGGGAGACCTAACTCCCCATAAGTTAAGTCATTAGGGAGACCTAGTGTCCTTCCAGTACCTAAAGAGAGCCTAAAAGAAAGCTGGAGAAGGACTCTTTATCAGGGATTGTAGTGAGAGGACAAGGAATAATGTTTTTAAACTAAATGAGGGTAGGTTTAGATTAGATATAAGGAAGAACTTCTTTCCTCTGTGGGTGGTGAGGCACTGGAAGAGGTTGCCCAGAAAAGCTGTGGATTCCCCATCCCTGCAAGTGTCGAAGGCCAGGTTGGATGGGGCTTTGAGCAACCTGGTCTAGTGGAAGGTGTCCCTGCCCATTCAGGGGAGTTGGAACTTGAAATCTTCCAACCCAAACCATTCTATGATTCTATGACTAGATGCCTTCCCTTACATGGCTTGCTAAGAAATTATCTGTTTTTCTTGCTTCAATGCAGGTGGTGGCTAACAGTCAGAAAGGCCACTGACCAGGCTAGATGTTTTAAATCTGATTGAATTTAAAAATTGATTTGAATTTGAAATCTTGAATTTTGACATTTATTTTGACCAAAGCTTCAAACACTTTCAGGAAGAAGACTTGGATCTCCTTGTGAAACAGATTTCCTCTTATGTGTGTGAAAGAGATAAAGTAACTTACTGACTACTAACTTGTACTAGAAGTTCTCTAAAGTATGATACTTTTCATAGAACTGAAAATTATTGCTATTATTTTGACATAGGAGTGTCAAACTGGCATATGAGTGACTACTAGCAGGAGAAGATCCTTTATAAGAGGGTGATACACAAGCAAGAGGTGGGTTTTGTTGTTGTTTCAATCTGTATGGTAATTAAAAAAAAAAAAAAATCCAAGAAAAAATCTTTATGACATACATTACAGCTGTACTGCCACTTCCCAGTACTGGTCTAAAAAGTAGTAAACACATTGTGGGGGTGGGGTGGGGAGGAAAAGGGTCAGCCCTCTACACAGTGTAGAGGCAAACACTGGTAAACAGAGATTACAGTCATCAGATTTAGCTCTCTCAACCTAAAAGGCACAGGATTATAGTTTCATTGTGAGTGAACTAGAAATCCACTTTGTTTTTATCTGTTTCATGATAGGCTACAGAATTCACTGAAATGATGTTGGATTTTTTTTAATCAAATTTTCGTTCTGTATTTTAAAAATGTCTTTCAATTCTTTCTTTAGAAGTGAAAAAAAAGTGATTTCAGATGAAGAGACTGTGTTAGAAATGTTTATTTTTACCAGCCTGTTCAGGTTTGTGCTGCCTTCTGAGGGTGAAAATGAAGAGAACTGTGTAGTTATGGCAAACATAAATACATAGGAAGGTAGCTTGCAATGCCCATCTTTCGCACATAGCAAGATAACATCAGAAGTCTGTTAGGTAAGAACTCATCCATCTGTCCTTTGAATAATATGAACTTGGAGTAGGTAGGAAGTAAGAAATGAATGAAAATAAAAGAAGGCAATTCTGTATGCAGTCTTAATCTCTTTGGTCACAGTGTGTTTTATTTAATATTCTCATTGTGCTGAATTTTCCCACTTCACTCTGTTTGTACTTAGTCATTAATTTTACACAGTTGTTTTAAAATTGCACTAAAGTACCATGTTGGAAGAAAGCCCTTGATTGATTAATCATTTATCTCAGTAGAAAAGCCATGAACAGATTTGATTTTCAGGAGCTTCATACACAGATAGAAAATGACATGTACATTGAAATAGACAGCAATATTAAAGAAAATGTGAAAAAGTTTAAGTGTATAAGCACTAAATGAGGGAGCTCTAAAAGAATGCTTTGCAACATATATATAACTTTTTTTGTTAACTCTGTGCCCTCCCTTTGCCTTTTTGGTGATAAATAACAGCATCAGGTAGCTTAAAGTTTAAAGGTGTAGCTAACAATGACCTATGAACACTATGAAACAGTTGTCTATTTATAGGTTACTGCCTGCAATCAATACCACCTTCTGTTTAAGTTAATCAATATTGTCTTTAATTGATTAGCTTGGGTTGAAAACCTGACAAAGTGCTGGACTCCAAAACAAGTGGATAGAGAATGTACTTATTACAGTTTGGTTTCCATGCACTGTAAGATAATTCTTCTCCGTATTTCTTCATGGTCAAGGAAATACGAAGCAAAATAAATCTTTATTGTATGTTTCCTCATTGAGTGTTCAGATATCAAGTATAAAAGACAAACTGCCAAGAGGTGTTGTAAATGTACAATCTAGATTTAAAATCTGAACTATACTGGACTGTTTGCCAGAACAGATCAATAATAATAATAATAATAATTATAAAAACAGGAAAACAAATGCCTTTATAACTTGTAAGCTTGTAAAGCTAGCAGGCTAGCAAGACTCATTCTTCTCAAGGAAAATAAAATAAAATATTTACATTTGGGAACAGAAAGAGAGCCCCACTCTTTCTGAAATGCATGAAAATTAGAGCAACTATTTGCAAAGGTGTTCCTTCTGCAACAGTAATGAAATTCAAGGTGGTGTACACAGATTGCTGTTGTTATTTATTATTATGTATATAATTTCACTGAAGTGAATAGCATTGTACAGGTGAATAATAAGTGCATGACCCTGACAGTAATACAAGGTGCTACACTCTGCAGTCAAAAAGCAGCTGAAGTTTAAGGCACTAATAAGAAGGAAAATGAAGCATTATAAGTATACATGACTGCATATAGGAACAATCTTTAATGAGCAAGTATTTTAAAGATTGAGCAAAAAGTTAAAATAGAATAGGGTGGACCAGCAAAAAGATTTTAGCAAAGCAACTCCACTATATGTCCCTGAGGGTTAGATGCTGAACTTCTAACAGCTTCCCTCCTCTAACACCACGAGATCTGAAAATATCTTTTTTAAGAATAAGAAAAACAAAAAAGAAGAGCTATCTTTCAGCTTCTAAAATTGAACAGCGCACATGCATACATTTTAACTGATGAATCAATTTGTTTGACAAACTGGCATGCACAGAAAGATCAATAACAAGACAGCAGACATCACTTCCTAGTGGGTCACTGTGACAGCTTTTCTCCATTCTGTTGTCTTTTTCGCAGTTTCCTGGTAGTTCAGATCACTACTCATACCTAGAATAACACTAAGGAAGACAATCACATTACAGACATAGTCATATCTTGTGACTGCAGTCAACCGAAGCTGTACACAATGAAACTGGTTGTCTTACTGAACTTCAGAAATCTTAATAATGGAAAATGTAAGGAAGAAACCTAATAAACAGACAGGAAAAAAAAAATAAGAAGAAAAATGCATAATCTCTCTCCGACAGATTGCTGTGTTGCTGAAAGCCACACATGGTGTGACAAGACATGGTATTTCATAAATATAGTCAGACCTTCTTAATGTTTGATTAATCCTAGGCAGAAAAAAAAATCATTTTTGTGGGTTTTCCTTGACAAATTAAATAGAAATCATTTGTGTACTTTTTTTTTTTTTTTTTTTTTTTTTTTTTTTTTTTTTGTGGCCTGGTGGAATAAATGGCTCAGGAGCCTGAAAATCAAGGATGAACTTTACTGTAAAGTTCATTGCCAAAAAAGAAATCCACTGTTTTGTCATTGCTGCATTGCAGAACCTTTTTACATTTTTGTGGGTGTAGAATAGTCAGCTGTTTGTTTCCATAAACAGCCTAGCTAAGTAGCAGATGTTTCCTTGGGCAGTTGTTCAATCTATCTAGAGAAAAAAAAAAAGAAAAAAAAAAAAATTCTTTGCCTTCCAGGCTTCTGACAGCTTTGTTTCCAGCTCCTGATTTCCTTTCCCTGCTGAAATGTTCAACCTTTATAGCAAGCTTGCACAACAGGTGGGCTGTGGGTCTCTTGCAGCTTGAAAAACCATTTGTTTGGCCCATCAGCTGCTGAGAAACGTCATGTACTCTTTGATTTTCCCAGCTGCCAAGAGGCAGCAACAAGATGTCCAGCAGAAAATGCACATCTCCTAACTTGTCACTGATCCTTCAGAATGCATGTATCTCCTAGTCAGCCACCTGGTCATACACATACCAGGAGCAGACACATACCTCCACATACACACTTTGCCTCACAGGTCAGGAGAGGGATGGTACTTAGTCCAAAGGGAAAAGGAAAATGGGAAAATAACAATAGGAAGGAAGCTAAAATAATGTTCTTATGGGTTAGCAGAGAAGCAGCGATGTCACAAGGGAAAGTGAAAATGTATTTTCACTCTGAAAATGACATGATAAATCTGTTTGACAACACTGGCTCTTCAATAAACTGAAGCACCTTTCTGCTAGAAGTCCCATGCAATAATAAATGAATAAGAAGCCATAGCATTTACTAAGCAGCAAGAAAAATTGAATAACTGTTGAGAAAGTGCTGATTCAATCAAAATTCAAAATTTACAAGTTTATGTGTGTATATATATTTAAAATTTCTAAGATGTTTTATTGAGAGAAAATACAATAAAAATGTATAAAGAATCAAGTACTTTTATTTTCTTGGGATTAATTAATTAATACCATAGATAATATATGACCATTAGTTTACATGACATTATATAGTTGGATGACCTCATCTTTGAGGAACTATGGGACAAAATGGCATTGTTTCTGGTTAAGAGGAAGCAGGACAGAGACATAAATGAAACAACAGGAAGAAGAAGCCCTGAGAGAAAGATGGAAAATGACTAAACAGAAGTGACCTCATACTGGCCATCATAGCCAATATCATGGGAAGAATAAATGAAGAAATGTCTAAAGAAAAGACATTTTAGTTAAATTGACTGCAGAGAGAATTGATCTCTCACTTATCTGAAAAGAAATAGATGTCCTGTCATTTGAGGATATTAAAAACTGTTTTCAAAAAATAATTAGATAATTTGAGAGTAGTCTTGCACCAGAATATGTGTCTAATCTATGATTAGTAAAGAACAGTAATCTACAAACATAAGCTCAAATGAAACTTGATATTTAGAGAATTTAGGGCAATAATTCTGATGCAGTTGGACTCAGAAATAAAGAGAGAAAATAAAGTAGGACTAGAATAAGTGACTGAAACGGGCTGGACAAACAGACTGGAATCAGGCACTGGAAGACACTAAGAGGGAGCTAGTAATAAGAAATGTCTGGCTGACAGTAACTGAGACTGAAGCTGGGGGACCACATGATTTGGATTCACTAGACAAGAAACAGGATCTAGTGGCTGAAAAGAGATGGAAAGACATGGGACAGGAAACAGTGCAAGAAAGTACTGTGAATTTATGTGAAGAGAAGTCTCTTAAAGGAAGAAATCTTGACTAGTACCTGGATAGGTGGCATACTGATAGATATTTGGAAATCTCTGAATCTTGAATCTTGCTTAACAATAGGAGGTGCAAGAAATAAAGATGTTGGAGTTATGACTGGATATAAATATAAATCTTCATTTAAAAGCCTGATTTGTATGAGATTCCCCCCCCCCCCCAAAAAAAAAAATATATATATATTATAATTTTTGTATATATACATATTATATATATATATATATATATATACCAAAAAAAAAAAAAAAAAAGAGAGAGAAAAAGAGAAAAAAAAAAGGATTATAAGGCTTGGATATGGATATTAGGACTGAAACAGATGGCAGAGACTGAGAAATAAAGAAAGAAAAGAAAAATAAATCTTGATGAAGACACATTTAAAAGAGCTATGGGTTGCAAGAAAAATGAAAGGAAGCATGAAATGTAACCCAAGATTATACTCATTTATCTCAACAAATATCTGTAAAACCCTCATGTCAAAATGGTCGTTCCTTAGACCACACTACTCATGATAATTAATTACAATTCATCAGTTACTTTGTTAGTTTTATCAATGTGAATCTAAAGATTCAAGTCCAACTTCATCCATAAGGTTGTCAGATATCATCTCACTGTGAAACTTCTGACTTTTTAGTTTATTTGTCAAAAAAAAGTAAGGCAAGACACTCAACTTCTAGGAAAAGCCAAAATTAAGATTTAATATATGAAAGAAATTGAGAAAGTTTTTCACACCTCTCCTGTAAAATATGATGCCTAATGATGAAAATGTTGTATAAAAAACAGATGATATATATAGCATAAGAACACACACTGAGCCCTGAAGATAAAGAAAATATTGGATAGATATCCGTTTATTCAACTCCATCCTTGTCCCCTGCACTGAATGGGGTACCGTGCAAAATACAGTATCTAATCACATAATTAAAGATTATATCATGATGCATACACAAAGACAGCTGAACAAAGGTGCGGAAGACAGCCTTAATTCTGCCATTTCCTAATTTTGGAATGCTTGACTTTACAGCCTTGATAGTAGCCTTTTCCAATAAAGTTTTTGATCTCATAAGAAATATCACATATTTAGACATTCTTTTGTCCAAGATTTTTACATCAGAAATAGAACTGTATGCACAAGCCTCACAGAACCACCAAAAGTTCTTTTTCAATGTGGAAGTCCTTTAGATATCTATCTTTCAAACACATACATAGCAAGAAAGGATCAAAGAGTATCATTTGCTGAGATTATTACACTGATTTTGCTTGTTGAAAAATAGATTAAACAAGTTTCAAACCAATGCAGAAAACAGGTTAGGTTTTCATACAAATGACTGAAGCTGTATCTAACCATTTTTATTAACTTTGAGGGCAGCTGCAGGACAGCAGGACAGCTTTTTTCCTAGTACTTAGGCGGTAAAATGTACACATTAGGTTCCTGATATGTGCAAAGTTAAATCATAATTTCTTTCTCACTCTTCCTCTGTAGCCTTCAAAGACCTTAAAAGTAACTTCACATAGGACTATGCAGTCATTATGCTGAGTTGCAGTTGCTCTCTTTCTCTATTCCTGGATCTGTTCAACATTTCCATTTCCTGTCTTGTCTTTTCTGGGAGGGAAAAAGTCCCTCTGCTTGCTTGCTGATGAGATAAAAAGAGTGTGAGAGAGACTGTGAATGGAGTAGAACAGATGGTCCAGGAAGCTTTTATACGCATGGTAGCTGAATGGCTTTTTTTACAACAGGAAGAGGTAGTGTGAAACCATTTAACATTATACCTTACTTTGCTGTTAATACAGAACTGTTAATACAGGACCTACAGAAGAGGTGAAGAGCTAGGATAAAGCCAAGAAGAAACAGTTTGTGGGAAAGGACTTAAAAAGCATAAGTTCATTTTGCTAAGGGACAGAAGAATAGATAACAGACTCATTTGGAGAAAGGCTGATAACTCCTACAAGACAAAAAAAAAAAAAAAATTGCAGCAGAATAAGAACTTAGTGTATGAAAATCCATTTGTCAGAGAAAAAAAAAATAAAGAAAAAAAAAAAAAACAGGAACAAATTTTGGGCTAGAGGAGAGTGTGCAGTAGGAAAAAACTGACAGAAATAGTGGAATAGGACAGGAAAACTTGGAGGACAGGCAAAGCGCAAAGGGTCTCTTGGAAAACAAAGACATTTTGGGAAAGAAAGAGCAATAATAGGTCTGAGAATTCATGGAAACTGAACAGGCTGAGGAGGAAAAGCTGTCAGTAGCAAATGATGAATCTGGCTTCAGAAGAAGCCAGCATAGGAGTATGCAGAATTTTGAAAAGGAAGCAGAAAAGTTACAGGATGAAGCAATCACCAGAAATTAGGAAAGAAGTGAAGAAAGTAAGCAAAACAGCAGCCTGAGATAGAGAATATGGTTAAGCTTCCTGTTCTTATCAGGACAATTTTGGAAAGAAAGCACTGAACTAAGAACAATTTGGGAAAACACGAGAGCCCATATGAAAGGAATGGTCAATGGGGAAGACTGCAGAATCAGATTTTTTTAGATGAATTTAGATAATGTGTAAAGGGAGCTGTGATTAAATACAGTGAAGATTATGAATGTATAGGATTTGGGAGGGAAATTACTGGGACACGGAAAATTAGGAATGCTGGACTTACGGAGGAAAAGAAAAAATAATAATGTAGGCAGACAAATACATGATAGGTAAGCAAATGAGGAAGAAAAAAAATCAGTGTGGGGAAAAAAAAAAAAAAAAAAAAGTAAGAGTAGCAGTAAATGTCATTGTTCTTGTGCTTAGTAAGAGGTCCGGTAACAAAACAGTATAGAAAAGTCAAACATTATCTTTGTATGGTACCTTTTTGTGTGGGATGAGGGGGTCTTGGGAAACCGGATTGGGAGCTAGGCATAGGCATCTAGTGAACCTACAATATGTATGGAGAAGAGGATA
Source organism: Aythya ferina (assembly GCF_964211825.1). Taxonomy (NCBI): domain Eukaryota; kingdom Metazoa; phylum Chordata; class Aves; order Anseriformes; family Anatidae; genus Aythya; species Aythya ferina. The sequence goes on from NC_140296.1 coordinate 42,029,980, forward strand.
ATCTGCTTTATTATTATTTTAAACAGAAGCAAAAAAGAAAACATTTAAAACTTGTGTCTACACTAGTTCCTTGTAACTTAGTATCTGTTTGTATCTGTTAAAAAATATCTAAGTATATCCAAGACTCACATTTGAATTATCTATTATCTTCTTAGTATTTTACAGATATTCCAGGAAGCTGTTGTTTACCCAGTATTTCAAAGTAATAATAGTTATATTACTTTTTACAGTCTCATATACAAATTCCCACTTTTTAAAATCTGTTTAGACTTTATTAGACTTTATTCACTAAAAGTGAATTTGAATGAGTTGAGAGTGCTACATGATAAAAAAAAAAAAAAAAACATAACCTATTTATTGACAAATGCAGTTAACTTCTACACTTAAATTAGTCCTATTCCTTGCACACAAAAGTGATAGCTAAAATATTAACATTAAATACAAATTTGAGTTGACAAGAATCCTTTTATTTATAATATATAGAATCTTTATTCTAAAACATTCCATTGTCTAATATTTTCCTTAATGCTGAAATTATCCTTGGAATTTCAAATACTTTGCTTCACCACAGAATGCTGTAGCTCTCCCTTCTACATTTCCTTGCTTACTTACAGAATTGCACAGCATGCTCAATATAGTAAATAAATAAAAACTAATGATTGTAGATAAAGACACTATCACCCCAGACTTGCTTTGATACAAATAAATACAGGTATATATTTGAGAAGAATAAGAAAGGCATAAGTAATTCCCTACTAAGCACTTTTTCCTAGAACCTGAAAGCATGAATAAGCTTCTATTATGTTTTTTTATTAGAGAATATAATGTATATTCTATAGAATAATTCTTCTATTGTATGTACAAGAGTATATAAAATATATTTTACAGATAAAATGGAAGGATATCACTGAAATTTTGCAAAATTGGAAGGACAATTTTTGTTGTCTCTGTGAAAGCTCAAAAAAGTGTTGGAAAATTCCCAGTTTCACCCACTGGAAAGGTTTTGTAGAGTTTTGCAACTAAATTTTCCAAAGAGACCATCCATACTAAGCATCTTGGTGCTGAATGAAGCAGCTCTTTCCCTGCAACTCTCTATCCTCATTTCTGCAAGCCATTGTCATGCTATATATTGAAATGGGAACAGAGATCTTTGTTTATCTCTCAGTTCTTCTCTTTCCCAGGCAGATACAGAAGAAGAAACAGAATGTGTATAGACTAGTAGGAAATGTGAACTTGACAGTGAGGCAGGATAAATGGAGAATACAGATTGAGATATGTTATGAAACAGGAAAGTCTGGTAACAGGGAATGTTAATGGAGTGCAGAGTCTAGAAATGTCAGGACAAGAGAAGGAAGCAACAGAAATAGCCAGATAGATGAGAAAAATCTTGTAATGAAAGAAATAATCAGGGTGGCATGAAACTGAGTTCAGGGAAGAACACTGTAAGAATGGTACCTAAGGACTGGGAAGTTGGAGTGGGGAAAAGAACAAGATGAGAAAAGAACAAAGCATTTATGACACAGGAACAAATGAGATTAGTGGTTGACAAAAGGTGGAATTTGCATAGGAAGAGAGAAACTAGGAAGAACTGGGACACAGAGGTATAGGTGTAACATGCTAAAGAGGACACAGAAAAAGGAAAGGAAATCCTCCTTCTGGAGGATTGGAGCTAAACACAAAGAGTCCTGACACAGCATTACCCATCTGTTATCGACTGTTTATGAAACCTGTCACCCTATAACAGCTGATCCACAAAGACAATAAGCCCTGCAATTATATTTTTTGCTATTATGTTGTAAGGCTACATACACATGGTAGATCTAAAAGTTCCAAACTCTTATATGATGATTAAAGTTAATATATTAAACTTCAAAAAATTGCAGTCGATTAAATTAATTTATTGTGTTTTTGTTTTTGCTTTTTGTTTGTTTGTTTGTTTTTCTTTTCCTTAAATATATATGTGTGTGTGTGTTAATACTGTAAAGCAGAGACAGGAAATGTCAGAATTAAGGTTGCCTTTGCAATATAATCCAAAATCAGGATCGTTATGTGGTAGTCTTTAACTAAATAATCATGATATTGATATAATCAATATTGATATTGATAATAATGTTATTTTGTGGGGTTTTGTTTGTTTGTTTGTTATATCCCCTTGAACCACCTTGGACAGATAAATCGAGGAAAGGTCAACATTACTGAGAATGTTGCTTATAAGACCTTGATTTCATTTGTTACAAAATTGGAAACATTAAATGAGCACAAGAAGGCAAAGAAGAGCTGGAAAAGAAAGGATGATCATGATTAAAAAGCTGAAGTGTTATTTCTACGTAGCGTGGGATAAGTCTTTTAGAATACATACTTCCAAAATACTTAGTTTGTTTCTGTGTTGCTCGTCTTATGAATATCTCAGTCCATAAGGGAACTGGATTCAATGGGAACAGTAATTTGAATACAATGAACACATTTGCCAAAAATGCAAAGTAGTCTCAAAAATCAGGTCCTAGTTACTTGATAGTGAAGCAATTTATCATCTCTGGTTTTTTTGACTTTCACAGATTTAAAATGGGAATACTCCAAACTATGCTTCCTTGCAGGTATGGTCTGAAGATAAAGTAATTAATGTTTGCAAGGAACTCAGACACTGCAGTGACTCCTGTAACAGAATGGCCTCTGAAGAAATTAGAAGTTTGTCTTTGTACCAAAAAATAAATAAATAATAAAATGTCTGGATGTAGTAATGTAGTCTGGATGTACGAAGTAGCATGATGTCTGGATTCTTTCTAAGCCAATAGATTGACCAATTGGTGCTTTGAAGCAGGCATGCATTTTATGGGAAGAAAAACAGGATTCTAGAACAACAAATGTGTCATAATATGTACCCACTTCCCAGGCAACATTCAATCTAGCATATTCTGACCTCTGCAATACGGACTTGGCAGACATAACATGCAATATAAATCTTCTATATACATGTATGTATATACACTTGTGTGTTTGTCCCACGTAAGGACTTGTTGCCTGTTTTGTATTTGTGTATATGGCCAAAACATTAAAAGATTATTGACTTTTTTTTCTGTTATTACAGACTCCTTGTGGTACACTAGTAACAACGCTTTACGAATTAGAAAAAAGTGATTAAATAAGACACAGATGATGTCAAATGATACTGTTAAGATGTTTGACATCAAAATGAAAATAAAGGCAATTGAGAGTGATTACTGGTGCTAATCATTTTAGACTTGCCTTTGAAAAATGCACCTTCGTTTACAATTGAAACCAAATGTTAATTTTGTTTTTTAGTATTCACATAGGTAGCTTTAGCTTGTTAACTAGAGAGGGCATTACATGTATAACACAAATGCTATCTTATAAATTTGTTCTTTACTAGCATCTTGATGTTTGCAATATATACAAATTTAGATTCACAGGGGAAGTAATAAAGCTCTCTTTTGTATTTCATGTATAAGTTTACTAAGCAGATTTGTTTTATTAAAATGTAAATAATGGGATGTGGTAAATGAAAGAAAAAAGAAAAAAAAAACAAAAAAAAAAACACGAAGAGAATAAACAATGTATTTATTCTTAATGTTCAGAGTAGTGTATTGAAACACACCTTTCAGTAGCTGCCACTAAATATTGGCTTGAAATTCTCGTCATGCCTTGAATGTTACCCATTATAACATGATAAATGGTTTAGCCATTCGTATCATTAAAAGGCTCAAAATATTTCTAATAGGCCTTTGAAAACATTGTTATCCTAAATCTAACTACACATATGCACAAAAAATGCATTCAGCAAGTCTAAGATTCATCAAGTCTAAGATTCAGCCCGATATTACTTCAAAATCTTCTTTAATTCCACTGTATAAACAGAAATGACCTATTAATTTAAAGAAAATCTATCAACACAAAATGTATTCTCTCTTATAAACAAGCAAGATGAACTTGACCTTGTTTGAACTTGTTTTGATGTGGCCCAGATGGTAGGCTACATGCTTGAATAGCAGTCTAAAGCTGAGGAAAAACTCATATAGCAAGATCTAGATTTATAGCCTTTTGCAAATTCCTACCTTGTATTGTCCTTTCAGCATCTGTTCTGCCCCCGCTGCGGTCAGCTTCTATCTCTGGGGTCAGAGAGTCTAGAAGCATAGAAAGGTAAGACTGACACATATTTCATTCGATTCTTATAGCCCTTTTTACAACCTGTTACTCTAAAGCTGAATTACAATAAAATCAACCTTTGTCAGTTTTTTTAATGTTGAACAATGACTGGAGGCCAGGACAATTTTTTGTTAGACTAGAAAGATTAATGAGCAATAGGTATTTCAAGCATAAAGGTGAGAAGAAAAATAATAATATTTAAAATAATATTAAAAAAAAAAAACAAAACTAATAATATAAAATTGTCCTAGTTGGGACATTCCCTGCAGTGAATTTACTTGCACATACTATATAAACTAACAAAGCAGAAAAGAGAGAAGCATCACTTGAAAGAAGAAAGAATTTCTTTTTTCTTTTTTATTTTTTCACACTCCCACCATGCTTTAAATTTTCAATAAAACCACCTTCCCCAAAGAAATCCACTTAAATTGAACTTCCACTTAAATTGAAAGTTAATGACACAGAAGCAAAAACTAGCTTCTTACCATTTAGGACCCTGAGACTATCTGTTGAAGCTGCCTGTTTCAGCGTCTGTTCTGCTTGTTCCCGTCGTTTAGTCTCAAATTCAAGTGCTTCCTGCAATTTCCTCTTTGCCTTCTTTTCCTTCTTTAACCTTTTCTGAATTATTGCTAGGAAGAAGAAAATCAGTATACTCAAATTCAGATCTGAAACTTGGCTTCATGATTATATATTAAGAGTTCTAAGAAACAATACAACTGCAACAGTTTATACAATTATTAATTATACATTATACATGTAATTATACAGTAATTATACAATATCAACTTAAACTATTTGAAAGTTTTGAGAATCACACTGGGATATTTAAAGAATTACTGTTCTGTACCATGCTATTGAAAACTGTAGGTGATATTCAGCTACTGCATAACGTGTTTGTATTTTTTTTTCTTTTTTTTTGAAAAAAAAATGTGTTGTTGTTGTTTGTTTGTTTGTTTTTTTAATAAACATATGAGGATCTGTGAATGTCCAAATTAGAAAACCTTGGAACTAACAATAAAATTTACATCTTTCATCATCTGATGTAGATATGCCTCTGTCTCTGGAGCTGAAGTTTTTGAGGGATTAAGTACACAGTTTTATCTCTTGTAGCACATAGTATATGTACAGTAATCAAGTTCTCATCCATGGCTTCTCTCCTCCAACAGCCAGTGCCCCAAATGCAACAGAACCTCAGCCCTTGCTCTGCTGTACTCTTCACTCCATAGAGAAAAGCCCTCATTTTTCAAATTGTCCTCCAAGCTGCTGCTTGCTTCAAGCCATCCAGCCTCTTGGTGCCTGGTCTCTTCCTCGTATTTATCTCTTATCCATATTTGTCCTTTCTTTTATTCTTTAAAAAACAAACAAAAAAAAAAACTTCACTTTTTTTTTTCTTCTCTGACAGTTCTGGTCTCATTGATCTTGAAGAACTTATAACAAACTCTTGTTGGAATACCTGAACAGATCCCCCAGCCATGTAAATATTAGTTTGTATGTCAATTGTAAGGGAAAATACTCAGAAAGTAAGGAGTCTTCTAAAATTCAGTCTAGAAGGCACTAATTTAGAAAATGTTTTCCCTCTATCTTTTGTTCATATTCTACAAGAAAAAGGGTTACAAGATCAGTATATAAATGAATCATACAGGGGTTGTTTAAAAGAAGCTCCATTATGATTTTTTTCTATGTTACCAATGAGTTCTTTCCAAACTGCACAAACTGCAACCTTACAACCACAAAAATACAACTTGTATTGAAGTAACTAACTCCTCCCTAATTGAAGGAATATATCACGGGTTATTTCCCCAATGGAAAGGGTAATATGAACTTTTTTTTTTTTTTTTTTTTTTTCTTTTTTTTTTTTCCTACTCAGTAAAAGCCAAACTGAATCTCTTAAGAAATCACAAAAAGCCGTAGAGCACATCCACGAAACCTAAACCCTTCTTACATAGCATGTTTAGGGTTTTCAGAGACATGCATATAAGAAGCTTATTTTCCATAACAACTTCCTGGGCAACCTTTGCTAGAGAACCAGTTATTTATACATTAACTACAGAAAAATTATCATCACCAAAACCAGATATTAGGTGATACTAGATTTGACTAAAATAAATAAATAAATAAATAATCTAGCCCTGTATCCTGCTCCAAAGTAATCTCTTGAACATGTTTAGGGAAGAATGCTGGAAAGGATAAAAATCTGCTTCCACCAGTTTATGCACCCCATTTCCAGTAGTCTGTGCTGGTGATAATAATGATTTATTTAAAGGGAATTATTGCTATGTAATTTATATGCTAAGAATAACTGCTTCTTGGGTACTCTTGGATATTTTTTGTTGCTATACAGAACTGTTCAGACACAAAATGTATATAAATACATATCCTGTAGTGAAAATAGTTACATCCAAGACTTCGGAATTTTGGCTTTTTGTATATTTTGTATATTATTGTATATTTATATATATTTTATATAGTACCAACTACTTTACAGGCATATTGTCTTACACTGTCAAAAAACATCTAGTATATAAAGGCTAAGCTAAATACATTTTGAAACATTGCAGTTTTAATGTTTTCACTATAAGTACTTTGAAAGTGATTGCAATAAATGAGAAGGAGACATATGTTGCTTTCTGAATTAAAATGTCATCATGGCTGACACATTGTAGATGCGAATACAGCAGTCAGAGCCAGAATTAGCAAGCCCTTACTGTGTTGCTGCTCACAGAAGAGATATTATCCTACTTTCACTGGTTGATGAGACATCCTACAGCCTCACTAATTGGAATATTTACAAAGGAAGGAAACAGTACAGTAAATAAGCAGCACTGTAGAACATATAGTAGTGGCAGTGAAATTAGTGTCCCATCCCCCCTCTCTATAAAAAAAAAAGTAATATTTGACTTGTGTTAACATGACAAGCAAAAGACAGACATTGATACAGGTTGCCTTGTGCTCTTGTGCTGAAGATCCCATTTATCTAATGGACTTCGACCTGTGTGTGACAGAGTGCATGTTTCTATGCTGTAGTTTTTTAAGCGTATTCGGATTTTTTGTAGGGTAACTCTTAACTTACTAGAGCTATGGTACAGTTCTCTCATTTTACTCATGCTTCCATTAAGATGTGAAACTTTCTTTGAGACATGACATTTGCTATTTGGAAAACTAATGTCAGGTAAAGCCTCCTAAGCATTTTTCTATCTTTAATTGAAGAATAAATTCTCGAAGTAATTACAATCTGACCTTATTTGTTTCTCTCCTATTTGGCTCTGCTCATTTTAAAGAATAATCTACTATTTTTCTTTGTTTTATACAGAAGTATCCACTATTAAAGATAGTCATCCTAATTAAATTCTCTTTACTATATACCATTATTAAGTGCTCAAACCATTCCTCTTTGGTCAGACTCTTTTACCAGTGCAATGTCATCATTAAAAGGATACATATAAAAGAAGCAGATAGTGCATAGTGCTGAGAATAACATTATAAAGTATTTCATTTCACTATCCTAAGTAAAATAAAGGACTATCACATGCTCTTTCTTGACATAGAACTTTGAGCAAAATTGCTTTTACCTAATTTTAACCAGTGAAAGCATGTGTCTAATTCAACCTAGTCAAATGTTTTTGGTTTAAACAGGAAGAGAAAGAAGTTTCACAGTGTAATTGACACCACCTACTTCTCCGAGAGCAGAATGTAGGAATCTCTTTCTTTATTGAAATAAAAGGAATTTATAATATTAGCTTAAATGAGGTGCTTAATTTCTATATGGAAAAATGCAAGTAAGGTCAGAGGGGTCCTCTAAAAAAGGGATATATGACTGAGGGGTTGTGAAACACAGAAGTAGATATGGATGTGAAGAATAACTGGGCCATTTTAGAAAACTTATTTAAAGGTGTAAGTAATGCAAGTATACTGACTAAAATAGGCCAGTTGTGGACAAAGGGATGATTCATTGCATAGTTGTGATAATTGTTAACAGTAGTTGTCTTTAAAAATGTATTATTATAAGTTTAAAAGGGAAATTAATGATGCAGCAGTCCTACTCTTTAATTGGTCAAGACATGATATAGAATTACATTGCTGACTTACAGGTAGAATGTTAATTAAAGGTATAATGATATTGGTCATGAATCCAACAGTTCTTGGGGTTCCTTAACTCAACGGTTCACAGAAAAATAAACTTTAACTCTATCCCTGAAAAAATATTTATCTGACTTGTCATGTTCTGTGTTAAACAGGAAGCTAGCCCCAGAGGTTAACTGCTCCTTGGGAAGTAATCAGACAATACTAAAGAGCAATAAATAAAAAAGAAGAACCGTAAAGGAAGATGGGAACATGCTCATAATGCAAATAAATATGTAAATCACTATAAACTACCTTAACTTTACTACCAATGTTTTAGAAAAGTGTACTTATATAAATGTATATTATACATTTATATAAGTACACTTTTCATATATATACATACGATTCATATATACATACGATCTACTGTATACTATATATAACGTATATACTTTATATCATTCTAATAATGTAATGAAATTATAAAGAATTAATTAACAAATATATATATTTACAGTGAGTATTTTTTTCAAGAAGAACCTTAACTGTTCCTTCTATAAACATGTTTGAACTGCTGCATTATACAAGGCTTACATATTACTATTACCTTTATATTTATGACATACAATTTACCTAAATATGCAATGCATGACTCTATCACATAAGAAAAAAAATGAATTCATAACACCTTGCAGCTTTTGATTTGATAATAGTTGTGTTTGTATTAAGTAGATATTCCTTTTCATAATGATCACAACCTGACAAAGTCCACAACTTCTGCATTTATAATTGTGCTGTACATTTCTGATACGTTGGAACAAGCCAAAACAAACAAACAAACAAACAAACAAAAATATATATCACACATACACAAGAAAAAGGCACGTTTGTTATAAATCTCATAAAGATCCTATGCAGAATCAGGATTCAGCAGGGTGCAACATTTCCTGTATAGCAGTCAGCAGAAACATAACATAAGTGTAGGAGAAAAGTTTTGATCAAACACGGTGCTTGATGGAAAAATAGGTTTCCAGAGAAAATATATTTCAGGTATTTATGTTTGTTTAATGAAGATACCTCTGTTCTTCTGCTCCACAGCCAACTGTTTTTCAAGTGTTTCCCTCATTTCTCGTTCCCTGAAGAGCTCCATCTTCAGCTCTGTCTTTTCCAGTTGGACCTGTTTCTCTTGAGCTCTGGCATTGTCTATAGCAACCTTTAGTAGACCCTGTTCAAAGATAAAGTTGGATATTTTAATGTTTAAAGAATGTTAGAACAGCTGACATAATAAACAACTTCTGTTATTTATCTTTGATTAGTCATGTGAGATTTTACAAATGAAACAATCCTGTTACTGGGTCAAAGCCTCCCAATTATCAACAGCAAATTTTTACTCCAGTTAATTTTAAGAGGTGGACAAAAAATCTGTAAAAAGTAGGGAGTCAAGCTTTCACAGATGCCATAAACTGGTCTTCAACTATGCATATAACTAATGTGAAAAAGTTATAGTAGTAGGTTTATTCTTCATAAGAGATTTAGAAACAAAACAAAACAAAACAAAACAAACTATATCAGCAACTTGCCTGTAACCAAAACAAAAATTTGTTCCATAGAAAAAAGAATTGGCAGTCACCCACAGAATGATAAATTCAGTCTCTAGTACTGCTCAAGCTCCTTATTGTTGTTAGTTGTTAGTTATTATTATATGTCATATTATTTCCAAGGAAGATTATGTTATTGGGATACTAAGCTGAGGACATTCACAAAGCAGGAAGATCTCTTTGTCTTAAAAAGTCCATTTGTATATTAAAAAGTCCATCTTGTACAATTATTATCTCACAGCAGAGGACAAAACATAATTGTCTCTTACTTTCTTGACCTGGGATGGTCAGAAAAAAATCTACCTTTTTTGTTTTATTGTATCAGGAAATAATGATTCAGTCTATACTATTTTTTTCTTGAGAATTCAACTCCACAATTCCACAAATCTTTTCACAGGAAACAGACAGAACCTAGCATAGCTAATAACTAGTTAGTTAGGTCACTGAGATAAGCTATGAAAAAGAGGAGAGGAAATAGGATGGATAGAAATAAATAAATATGGACAGAAAATAATTCAATATTCCAGAAGTTTGGCTGTCAGGCTCTAGGGTGTACATCTCAATCTCTTCTCCTGAAGATATCATAATATAGTAGATAATTAAGCATGGCTATGCATATATGATCCTGTACAGATATGAACCTACCTATAGTATATCTTAGGCAAGTCTCCTCACAGCTTACCTCCATAGACCCAATTTAATATAAAGCAAAATAATGCCAATAAAAGAGACTGAGAGGTCTCTAGCAGGTATGTTAGGGAAGCATTCAGCTAACAGAGAAGATGTTCACAAGACCTGCTCTCAGAACCAGGTACTACAGACATGCTTACAGCTCGCAAATAAGTTCCCTCACCACTCAGGCACACTTCCTAAATTAGATTCTGGGTTTCAAGTTTTTTCACTAAAATTCTTTGAAATATCCCCCAAAGAACAAGTGAGAAATATGATACTTAAAAATGGAAAAAAAAAAAAAAAGAAAAAAAGCATTCTTCATGTGTTAGTCTGCACATTTCTCCTGCTAGTCTTCCTAATTTTAATGACTACTTTGAAATCTGTATCCTTCAAACACCTCTTTTAATTCTGTTTTCAGGGCCTATTATTTTCAGTACTCTTCATCTTCATTCTTAAGTAAATTTTTGCCTCAAGTGTTTAATTCTCAGAGCTTAATTCTTTGCAGCTCTATTACAGTTCAATCTATAAAGTCCATAGAAGCAGAAAGAACAAAACACCTTCCAAGTGCAAGGTCAATATAGTCACTTAAACAATATACACTATAGACGTATAGAACCACATTTGAAAATATCTAACAGGATCTCAACAGATGTGCTTACAAATATATTTTGAGTTTTAGCAGTTTTCTTTAAAAGAACAAAAAGCTATTATAAAATATCCAAAACACAAAGATATTTTGTGGTGAATGCTTAACCTCGGTGACTACTAAATAAAATTTCCTAAAGCTATATACAAAGTTCTGTACACATATACAAAGCAAAATATACTTTAAAACATTTATAAAAACTTTGCAATCTATTTTTTGAATGTTACTGTTCATTTGAAATCAACTTCCCCTACCCCATTCACCTATGCTTACAACCATCATAAACTGTGGATGGTTGGTTAATAATGGATGTTTCTGAAATACCGTGAAATTCAGGAAGGAGCTATTTATTAATGTTTGTTTCTGATTTGTGCTTGAACTCTAGAATATTTTAATCTCCAACTCATCACTTACTAGATAGAACATGTGATTCACCCAAATCACTAATAAACTAGATCAAGTGAAATTATAAAATTATATGAAGGGCATTTGTTGATAAAAAGTATACTGTCAAATAATTTTAAAGCTACGAACACCCTCCTCCAAAATTCTTGCAATTCATCATATTTAACAATAAAATTGACCTGCTAAAATAACTGCCATCTTTACTCAATTCAACTACATTCTTGTACATGTTTCTTCTTCATCAGGAACGAACAATTAGTAACAAATGAAAGAGATCATTACATCAAGTGCCCTTTTAGATCACCCCAATTAAAACTTTAGTTTAGCTGTATTTTAATTCTAAGATACCAAATTCTAATTTTCTGCTCTGATTGCTCTTGTTGACTTATCTTTGAAAGATGTACTCTCAGTGCAAAGCCTAGAGATTATTTAGCAAGCTGCCAATGTTGGCACCACTTAATGCGTTGATTGGTTATATTATCAGTAGCAGTTTAAAATGAATTACTAGTAAATTATTATTGTCTTTGCCTGACAAAACACAATATTTTGGTGTTCTTTAAATATGAAACAATTATTATGAATAAACATGGAATATAATGCTAGTGTAAAACTGATGTGTGTAACATTGTATTAAGAATTGCTGCAAAGTGTGAAGCTGCTAAAAGCGTATTACGTTTTCTACACCATACTTCCTCCTCCAACCTTTTTTTTTTTAAAAAAAAAAAAAAAAAAAAAAAACCTTGCTGCTAACGTAGCTAATGGTAATACATTAACTTTTGCTGGTGATTATGTCTGAAAAATATTAGCTTTTTGAAGCCAAGACACACTAGGGACTACTTATAAGCTACACAAAATTAAGTTTCATTTTTAGAAGTTAAATCAGTGCACATCAGTAGGCGTCCAATGTGAAAAAAAAAAGTCTGCATGAGAGCCAAACTGATGCATATGCAAAAGTACTGCTGTTGCCAATGACATCTCTAATGCAAAAATACTGGAAACATTCAATATCTCCCTTTATTTAATGCAGAAGGGGCTGAGAAAAGCAACTAAAAAGTAGAGCATCTAAAAATCATCAGTGCCCCTTGGAACAGGAATAGCAATTTCAGAGTTGCATGAAATTCTATTAATTCTCCCAGTGGATCATCTGTAAAAGATTATACAAAATGCAGTATGTCCAACTTGTATTTGCTATGGCTAATCCTCTAACCTGATATTAAATCAATATGCTGCCAATGACAATGGGAAATGCAGTGCAACACAGGGCATTAACAAAAGGAAAATATTTCCCTTTAGGGAAGGTCAGATGTTACAGAGGCTGGATAATGATGATTGTAGTGAACATGCTCAGGTTCCAGATTTGTTTTTAATACAGCATCTGGAGCCAGGCTTTAAACATGGGATGCTATTCTTCCTTTCTCTGTCACTGTTAATATATATATATATATATATATATATATATATATTATTTCAGTGTAATGTAAAACGTCGACATTTTTTCCCTGGAAAATTATAGTTAAATCTGGTTTTGGTTTGTTTACTCCATTTACTTGTTCTGATATTTTTCACTGATAAATTCTCCAGAAGTGTTCTAAATAAAAAGTTATGCTGATGTACGGTTGCTATTTCTTCCCATTCACTAACTAATACATATCTCTAATACTTCTGAAAGCAGCATCGTGTTAGGACATTTTACTGATCCCTTCGAAATTAAATGTTAAAGATATCTCAGCCTTAAAGCTGGTATTATCAATCACTATTAAACAACAACTATAATAATAATAATAATAATAATAATAATAATAAAATGGTATATTTTCAAAGGGTAGGGAAAAAAAAAGTTGTATAGAAATTTTTCTCATTCTAGCTTCACCTACTGTGTGTTACAGGTAATAAACTTCAGTTAGCTACATAGCTATATATGACTTAAAAATGGCCTTACTAGTTAATACAGTGGTCTGCCTAGAATATTTTTGTTTCCAGCAATTTCCCATAGTGAGTGAAAAAAGAAAACTAAAAGAATAAGGCATGAATGTAGAGAAGCATTTCCCATTTCCCATCAAATCTCCCAGCTTCCAGAAATTGTAATATATTAGCTATTCCTGCTGAAAACACTTGCAAATAACACTACTTCTCTTTTAGGTAGGAGATTGCATATAATTTGTGTGCCCTCATTATTGTTGGGAATTAAAAAAAAAAAAAAAAAAAAAAAAGGTTTATTATATATTGTATTAACTTTCTTCCACAGGTAAAATTCTGCAATTTATAACTGAGTGCCAACTTAGCAACATAAGCTAAGATAACACAGTTTGACTATCTCTACAGACAACTTTAGGAAGACATTTTTGTAGTATCTCAGATTGAGTATCTCCATCACAGGTAAAGGCATATTGTACAAATATAAATGATATTTTTCATTAACATTTTCTGTGAGGAATAAATTTCTATTGCCTTTTAGCAGAAGACAAAAAAAAAAAAAAAAAAAAAAAAAAACAACCTTGAATTAAAGCAGTAATTTTTACTTTATCCAGTGTTTGTAATACTTTTCCCTTGTGTATTTAGTTGTAGATGGAAACAGTGCAGGAGACTCACAGCAATAAAGCTAGTTGTTTGCTTTGTTTTCATAAGGGAATTTAGTTGATAATCATGTATTTATTTTATTAATATAAATGGGATAGTTGCAACTTATTTTACATATTTCTTTTAAAAAAAATAGCAGCAAATTTTGTCAACACAATACAGTCTTGACAGAGAAATGTAGCAATTGGTGAAACTAATTCATCTATTAGATATTAATAGAAATTTTTCTCTGGGTTAAGACTGAATATTCAGATTCTAAAAGCCTAAATTAATATCACTATTACCCAGGAATATTGCAGTATTATGAAAGGCTGTGGCTGTAACAGACTTTGGCATAACTGGGCCATGACTTAAAATGGTGAGAAGTATGAAAACATCTTTAGCCTTCTCACTAGTACCCACATAGCATTTTGCTGTGACCCACCTTCCATCACCCTTCATCCACTCTGCAGCTGCACATAGACTTCCAGAATTTAATCTGGAAGAAATCAACAAATATACATTGTGAAGGAAAAGATATCACTTAATCAGAACTCTCTCAATAGGAAAATATTGCCCCTACCTAATTTATTTTGTGTCTATTTGATACTTTGTTACAGTTAATTATTTATATCTCAGCAATCCCAGTAAGACTTATGTCTTCATTGTTCTGGATTCTGTATATTGTGATTATCTCCTCTTCAAATGTATAGTTAATTAAATATTAGAGTTGTGGTTTTTGTTTGTTTGTTTGTTTTGTTTTGTTTTGTTTTTTAATAAGTATTTACTAAGTCCTGATTTTGGCCGGGATAGAGTTAATTTTCTTTCTAGTAGCTGGTATGTTGTTCTGCTTTGGATTTAGGATGAGAATAATGTTGATAACACACTGAGTTGTTGTTAAGCAGTGTTTATGGAGAGCCAAGTACTTTTCAGCTTCTCACACTGCCCTGTCAGAGAGGAAGCTGGGGATGTGCAAGAAGCTGTGAAGGGACACATCTAAGACAGCTGACCCAAACTGGCCTAAAGATATCCCATATCATATAATGTGATGCTTAACAATAAAATTGGGGGGAGTTCGATGGGGGAGGCAGAGGGAGAGAGGAACACCATTACTCAAGGTGGGCATCAGTTGGCTGGTGGTGAGCAATTGTTTTGTGCATTGCTTGTTTGTTTTGTTGTTTGTTTTAACATTTGTTGTTGTTATTGTTTTCATTTTTAGGGTTCTTTTTTTTTTTTCTTTTCTTTTCTTACTAAACCGTCCTTATCTCAATCCATAAGTTCTTTCACTTTTCTTTTCAGTCTTCTCCCCATCCCACTGCAGGTTGCAGAGTAAGCAAATGGCTGTGTGGTGCTTAGCTGCTTGCTGGGTTAAACCACAACAGGTATTTATGGAGAAATAAAAAAAGAAATGTTTATGATATTAAAAAGCATCTGATGACAGCTATAGCAAACAGACTTATCTAATACTAGCCTAGAATTATGGATTACTGATGAGGCATTTTTCATTTACCTTTAATATGGATGGAAAACACAGACTTGCTTAGAATTTAGTGGACAATTTTAAAGACTGACTCAGACTTCTACAATGGAAGTAAGAGGACTAAGACACCAAGCTCAAGTGACAGCTGTCATCTAAGTTCTTCAATACCTTCAAGACTTTTTTGGCACTTTTTTTTTTTTTTTTTTTTTTTTCAAATATCAAAAGTGTTCACAAATTGTCTACTTACATACCCAAAAGCACCAACCCCATGGTCAGATTTAGGATCCCCCTAACCCTGACAAAGTTTAATACTACATTTTCTGTTTTCCATATTTTAAACCAGGACAAACATTACAGCTTCTGGAGACACCCATGTTCTCTGTGACACAGATCCTTCCTCTCACACAACTGAATAAACAGAGTGTATTACAACACAGGTATCCACCATTACATCCATACAGATTAGTGTAGACAAGTGTTGCTTGTCTATGTATTCATGTGATCTTCATAATCCTAAAATATAGGCATGCTCCATCACTGCATTTGGCAGGTCACCTAATGAAGATGTGCATTTCACAGGCAGACATATACCCATCCTATGAAAAGACACGTCTGTATTTTGGTTATGTGGGATCTTAGGAAAAAGGGAATGGTGTTTAGCAAAACTAAAAAACTAAAAAACTATAAAACTAAAAAACTAAAAAAATAAAAAACTAAAAAAATAAAAATAAAAACTAGTCCTTGCTAGTTTTTAGCCTAGCTAGATTTGCTGTTATCTTATCTGTACTCAAAAGCACCTCAACAGCAGAGGTAGGGAACAAACTGTAGGCCAGATGATCTTTTCTAGAAAGTCAGATATGGTGCACTGTTGATAACTTCTGTCATTAATGTTAGTAGAGCTGGAGCAAGAGAATGGTGAGTGAGCTTACTACTCCATGTCTTCTTTGAATCCACACCTCTGCACTGAAAAGGATGCAAAATTAACCTGGGCCAAAGGAAAATAAAGAGGAATTGACTCATGTACTAGAGGCATCATAAATTTCAGGTGGTGCTTATGTGTTTCCTAATAAAGTCACAAATGATGTTACAAGCACTGGCCATAGTACAAAATTGTCCTGTTCCAAAAATCCTGTAAAGGAGTTTGAACTTGTAGTCAAATATGTAAAATTCACTTCTGAAAGTGTCAGTATCAAAGAGCATAGTTCACCTGTTTGTCTGAGGTAGCCTCCTCTCATTATAAGAAACACTGAAAATGGAAACCATTTCTAGGTCACCAATTAAAGAAACTGTCACTGTTGTGTACAGGTTATTGTAACAGACTCTACTGTTTAAAGAGAATACTTAACTATTTCTACACAGTTAGGAAAATAATTATATATATAAATATAATTATATTTATAATGTCTGTCTATATAGAGAGACAGAAAAACGTTGTTTTGTTTTTAAGTAGTCCTGATGGAGATGAAATGTATGGGGAAAAAAAAATTTAAAATTATGTCTTGATATTATGTGAAAGAATTCCCAGAGCTCTGTGGGAATGATGTAGTGAGACATGGGAACAAAGTGAAAAAATCCAAAGGGCTTTAAAACCCACCTGTTTACCCTGACTGGTGATTTGTCATGATGTGGAAACTCAAAGTAAGGAGCAGAAGTAGAAAAATAAAAATAAAAATAATAAAAATAAAAATAATAAAAATAAAAATAAAAAAATAATGTCATGATCTTTCCTTTAATCTCTTCAACATATAAGATTAGTTTAAGAAAAAGAAAAAAAAAAAAAAAGCAATTCCTGAATTTCACATTAACATTTTCTGTAAGTCAAAACTGAATGCATTCTTGGCAAATTAATCCTAGTCATTTATCCTGAAGTACTGCAGTACTTTCATATTCAATCACAAGATTAGCTAACCTGTTGATGCTGAATGCTCTGTTCATTAGGTTGCTGTCTAGAGACATTGAGTGCACACATTTGTCAAAAAAATTACTAGGAACTTTCCTGTACGTGCATGCATAGCCAAAACATTACATACTTTACTGTCTTTCTTCCTCTGGGAAAAAAAAAAAAAAAAAAAAAAAAAAAAAGTTCTTTACAGATTACAACAGACCTAAGAATGAGAAGAATACTATATTTTGCAGAATTACCTTGTTTTAGAATTTTAATATCCTAAAAGCATAATCACAAATGCCTAAACTACCAGTTTAGGCAAATACAGCAATACTCAATTGATAGAAATTTCTATAAATTCTTAAATGGCGTGGTTGTTTTTTTTTTGCTTTTGTTTGTTTGTTTGTTTGTTTGTTTTATGATCGGATCTCAAAATATCACTAATGAAAATATCATACAATTGTTTCATAAAACAAGTCTGAAGTGTCATAAACTTGAAGATTACTTAAGAGAGTAAAATGAACAGGATTTGGCCCTACTTTGAATCACAGAATCACAGAATTTTCTAGGTTGGAAGAGACCTCAAGGTCATCGAGTCCAACCTCCAACCTAACGCTAACAGCCCTCCACTAAACCATATCCCTAAGCTCTACATCTAAACGTCTTTTGAAGACTTCCAAGGATGGTGACTCCACCACTTCCCTGGGCAGCCTGTTCCAGTGCCTCACAACCCTTTCAGTGAAGAAGTTCTTCCTAACATCTAGCCTAAAACTCCCCTGGCTCAACTTAAACCCATTCCCCCTCGTCCTGTCACCAGGCACGTGGGAGAACAGGCCAACCCCCACCTCGCTACAGCAGAGGTGGGGGTTGGCCTGTTCTCTTGTGTAGGGGGTTTGTGTAGTGTTTGCTGAGTATAACAGAATTGATCTGATGCATTTACACAAATGAGCAGAAAAAAAAAAGTGTTGTAAAAATTACTTTATAAGTTATAAGCTGCACAAACAAGGCTCATCTATAATGAATACAATATGGCTGCATTATTTCCTGCACTATCATTTTGCTTCTGCATGCAACATACAACTATATTGTTGCAAAAATTCCATCTGGAAAACATATGTTCATTGAATTTGTGGACAAAAAAGATCTTCATTCTAATATAAAACACTAACATCTTGGCTTCATGCTACACGCAAGTGTACACCTTGAACAATATTTGAATCAGACTGTACTGTACACTCAATAGACATGCTGTCTACCCACAGGAAATCTGCAGAAAATTTGATAATACCCTTTGAAGTCTATTCTTTGAAGACAGTACTTTAAGTTAAATGAGCTTATTTATAAAAGAAGTGGTGTTCTTTTTGTGTGTGTCTGTGTTTGTTTTTTTTGTTTGTTTTGTTTTGTTTTTGTGAATATTTCTATGGGAGACACATTTCAAATAGCTTTAAATATCATTTCCACCTTGGCACTCCAGCAATTTAAAATAACTATTTATTAAAGAAAAGTTTCTCTGCTTAGTTAATGAGATAAACTTAAACAGTAAGATACATTTCATTAGCCTGTAATAAAAAGAGCATTTAAGGTAAATGTTGTTAAATGCACCAATGTCATTTTCACTGAATGCTCTGCTGTGGTTTAATACACAATCTATTTTTATGTACTGTATCTGACAGCTTCTAAATTCATTTTTTGTTGTGATTCCTTTAAATCTTAAATTACTAGAAAGTTTCAGTAAATTAGTTGATCCAAATAATCTTATAAACTGATTAGGCAAGAATGGTTGTATTAATTTAGACAAAACTGAACAACTGGCTCCTCTCCATCCCTTTAAGCTGCTGTACAGAAAGGCCTACCTGGATGTTAGTCAGAAGGGTCTCTATGGATGACAATCCATCTGGGAATAGAAATGGAGATGGAAAACCTGGAGGTAGTGGTTGCCCATGCCCAGTTAGAGAAAGTTTGTCAAGGCTGTCTCTTGCGGTTGGTGTGGAGAGTGGGGTCTCATCTGTATGTGATTGAAACAAAAATATAGAACAAGTTACGCTTGTCTGTTTTTATTAGACCTCAGTAATGGCTTCCCTAGTGGTTTCCAGAACATTTATTGCAAATTGGTTCCTGCTATCAGGAGAAAATGCTTTCTGCTGAATTTTCTTTAATGAAAAAGCTGTGGAGATACAACAAGATAACATTAATGAGTAACTTTATAAGCCTTTTAAATGCAGTCTCTAATGAGACTGAGTTTACAGTGCCATAGAATCTTTTTAAAACAAATATTATCTCACATATACTTGTGATAATATATTCAGACTGACTTTATGGGCACCTTCCCAATTATCTCATTTTAGTTCTTGTTCTATTTGGAGTAACAATAGAATATTTTCTAGCATGACATATATTGTGTATAGGAGAAGTATTTGAATACAAGGCTTCCCACACAATTAACCCTTCCCATTCTTAATGTTTTCATTTACATCTCAGAAGATTCTGCAACACAGAAAATCTACAGATCTTCAATGCATTATTAATCAAGAAAGTATACCTGATTCCCACAATGAAAACATACTCTGAACAATAAATGATATTAACAGCATGGTTACAATTACTGCCTTGCCTTTTTTTTTTTTTTTAACACAAATATTTTCTAACAATTAGTGTTCAATTCCTTAGTGAGATCATAACAATCAGATTTGATCAGCTGTCACATCACAACAGGAAAAACTCCCCCAGCTTGAAGACCACTAAGATTAACATGTCACAGATAATCTGTGAATGGATTATAAAGTGCAGAAATTAAAAAAAAAAAAAAAAAAAAAAAAAAAAAAAAGATAGAGGCTTCAATACACTTTTTTTTTCTTCCTTTTTTTTTAATATTTGAAATATTTTTAGACTACTGTTAATATGATATGGTATAGAAATTTAGGTCAACGTCTTTGTACTAGATGTTAATCTGAATTCTTCAAAAGGAAAACTATCTATACATATATTTAGATACATATATCTCTACATACTTTTCTTACCAAGGGCACAGTCATTAACTGACACATATTCATGTATCTCAATACAATTCAAGGGCATTAGAATGTATTCTTTACGTTATTACAGAACTCTGCACACCTGTTTGACTACAGAAGAGTTTGCCAGACTTGCACTATATGAAAATCTTGATATTATTTTCCTAAAAATAACTCTCTCTTCAAATGAGGTGTTGTATTTTCTAAAGTGAAAATAGTCTAAGGACAGGAAAATTTAAATCCATTGCAAGAGAGGGTTAAAGTTTCAGCAATCCTGGATAGACAAAAAAAACCTGTAACTCCAAGCCCCAGTTCATTCCAACAGTCCATTTCCAGCAACACTCCACACAGAAGCAATCTCTGGCAACCATTTTTAGGTGCAGTCTTCTTGTCCCATCTCTTTGCCAACTCAGTTGTGCTGGCCAGCACTGAATGGTGCTAGAGTAAAAGCCTCACCCATAATATCCCTGCACAGAAATGCTAAAACAGGCTTCTGGGCTTGTCCCACTTAGCTCTTTCTGTAGTTAGTGGAAAGAAACATACAGCATTTTAAGGCACTAATCCATCTGATCTATTATAGTCATCATGTGGATGCATCAAAAGGCAAATCTTCCTCTAGAAGTGCCTGCTGACTTTATGAGGAGCATTAGCTGACATGCTCTATGGAAAGGATCTGAAAAATGTACTCTATAAATCCATCCTCTGTCTTCATGGTACCTCATAACAACATGGATATCTCTGTAGTCATTTTAAAACAACATACTGAAATTTGGCCCCAAAAATGAATTGTTTCTTTTCTTCACAACTTTTAAAATATTATAGACATATTCACCATATTAGAAAAAATGGATAAATAAGTCAGGTATTCCCAGGTGTCGATAAACACTGCACAGTACTATTTTTGTTTGCTGCAAATATGGCTTTCCCAAATGTTTCCTATGCAATGCTAAAAATAAATAAATTTATTTAAAATATATTTGAAATTTTAATATAAATAAAAAATAATAATTTTAAAAAATATAATTAAAAAAAATAAATTTAATAATTTAATTTAAATAAAAAATATTTAAATTTATCCCAATTAAGGTATTGGATTTGCATGGTATAGAAAGAATACTATGCATCATTGAATTGATTCATAAAAATGCAAAAGTATGCCATACGTTTGTCACAGAAATGGGCCAAAAATCTCTCATCCCTTCTGAAAAAACTTAAAATCTTGCTAATATTTTAGGTCTCAAACTGTCAAAATATTTTAAAACATACTAGATAAAATTCATCCACTTAAAAAATCCATAGATTTTAATATGCTTAAAAACTGTGCTGTTCCATGCAATTGTTGAGATACAGAAAGCTGCTAACACAGGCATTATCAGAGAATTTAGGCAAGGGATTATATTTTCTATTGCATACTTTAAATATAAATATATGTTGTTTACTGTACGTTGCGCATACTCAAGGCATGTTTGTAGAGGTTTTCTTAGCAATGTCTGGCACAATTTTTTATTTTGCTATTTTCCAATAGGCAAAATAACTCAAAGAAGTTAAAGTTATGCAGAATGGTATGAGCTCAAAATAACATCCAAACTCCTATGTTATAATAAATAACAGAAACAAATTTACACTGAAGGGTAAGACTAGAGAGCTGAACTTACTATGAACTTATTTTAATGAAACTTAGAAGAAAAAAAGTCAGACTAATGTGGCTTTGTTTTCTTGATGTCCCATGTGAAATAAACTTTGAATGTTTGTTTGGTTGAGCATTTGAATGTTTGAAACAGAGCAAATGTACATTATTATACACAGGAAGTATGAATATTTGTGGATGTGAGATTAAAAAAATGATTGAGGAAATCTTGAAAAAATGCATTTTTGAGAAAAACGACATAGTAAACACAGGCAATTAAAACATAACGACATATCTCAGTAGAAAAATAAAATGAGCACTTGACATTAAAGCATTTAAAAATCTTCCATTACTGAAGAAGTTACCTTTTCTCAATACAGTGGTATATCTTTATTTCCAAATAATCATTAACCTAGAATCTTTTAAACTGTTAAAGAGGAAATACTAATTGTCATTAACCTACTGATGGAACAACAATGCAGAAATGATAAGACCTTGCTGGGAGACAGAGATCTGGCACTTTTAGTCTGAACAAATCAAAGAAAGCATATGAAGACAAGTCAGGGAAAGAGGGGAACGGGGGTCAATCTGCTACTCCATTGTCAGAGCTGGGAGCACAACAGTATTAGAACAAAGAAGTGTCCAGGCCTGCCTTTGCTTGTGCTGAGAACTGAGATGTCATAAATTTAAAATAAATAAATAAATAAATGCAAATAAAAATAAGACAAGCTGTTACTGAAACCTCTATAGTATCTGAACAGAGATGAATCTGTGCCTTGATGTAAGAACTAAATCACCATAATAGGCAAGTCTGAAAACAACACATATCTTTAAACTATTTTCAAATGCTACATCCACTAAACCCATTGTTCCGCATTTTCAAAAATTCACCTAGTTTTTTTCAAACCAGATCTTATCTGAACAGCAGCTGGTTTGGGCCAAATACGTCTAGGATTTTTCACTGTATTTGGTTTGTTGGCATTCTATTTTGTTCTTTCACTAGATATATGGAAACAGACATCCTGGAAGCTGTGACAGCTATTTAAACAATAACGGATGAATGGATGTAGCCATTCTGTTGTCTATGTTCCTAAACGCAAGTAGGATAAGTTGAGACTGGTCACCAATCAGACTGGAGAATGTTTATATTGCCAGGATTTGAAAGCAAGAGATAATGACTGGCTCAAAATACACTTCACAGATTACTGCCTTTCTGTAATCATTTAATGGCTCTTTGTAATGCATCTTTATGTGTTTGTTTTTGTTGTTGTTGTTTGTTTGTTTGTTTGTTTTGTTTTGTTTTTCTCTGTAAAATAATTCATATATGTTTGTTTCTAAAACAGGCCCATTCTTAGCATTTGAATGATGAAAGAGGATCCTATTTTCACTTTTTACTGTCATAAATCTGGTAAATATATTTTTTGTAGAAACAATCGCTTCCATTTTGCAAATTATGATTTTGGTTTACATTGTCGAATATCCCTCAATAAAAAGTTTTTTCTATAAGTCTGTACTTCACCTTCCTCAGAGTTAGAGCTTTTAGGTTTGAGAAGCTCTTTTATTTAAATTATTCTCTAACTGTTGATTAATATTACAGTGGAAGAAGAGGGGTCCCACATTTACTGATGACAGAGCAAGCAAGCAAGCAAGAGTGAGAAAGCAAGGAAAGACAGAAAGACAGAAAGACAGAAAGACAGAAAGACAGAAAGACAGAAAGACAGAAAGAAAGAAAGAAAGAAAGAAAGAAAGAAAAAGGAAAGAAAGAAAGAAAGAAAGAAAGAAAGAAAGAAAGAAAGAAAGAAAGAAAGAAAGAAAGAAAGAAAGAAAGAAAGAAAGAAAAAGAAAGAAAGAAAGAAAGAAAAAGAGGAAAAAAAAGAGTGAGAAAGATGAGAAAGAGAAGATAGGGAAAAGGAAAGGGAAAGGGAAAGGGAAAGAAGGAAAGAAGGAAAGAAGAAAAGAAGGAAAGAAGGAAAGAAGGAAAGAAGGAAAGAAGGAAAGAAGGAAAGAAGGAAGGAAGCTTCTTGCTGAATTCCCATATCTTTTGTCTGTTCTATAGTTTCCGGCCTTCAAGATTCACCCTGCACATAAGTAGGAACAATCTGAGATGATAGTGAAGATTGTTACAAGCTGTAAAAGGAATATGCCAGAAAACTTTTGCAAAACACTTTTCTTCCCCCACTCCCCACCCCCACCCCCCATTTTTAATGCATTTCAGTTTCATCTTTTTATGTCAAGCATAGTTCTCCAGGATACTAAAAATTAAAACTTTGCAACTGTGGCAAGCATAGTTGTGTCTGTACCGTTTCAAAGAGGCTGGAGTTCTCATGATTAACAGTGCCATTGTAATTGCTCTCCATCTAGTTCTGTTTGTTGGCTTGATGTGTTGACTTTGGGTTAATGAAATATGACTAAAAGATTAAAAGCTTACAATGAAAGGACCACAGCTACAAAGAATATTTCTTTGATGTATACATTGGACACAATAGCTTTGTACCTTTTTGCCAACACATATTTGTGCAAATATATCTTAGAGAACATATATGTCTGCATACCACTCATAACAATTACAGATATAAAAAAAAAATAAAAAAAAAATGGTAAGAGTAGTTTTTTACGACCACTTCGAAGGTAGGCTTAGATGGGGGAACTGCCCCATCTGTTCTGTCTGATTTTTATCGCTGAAAGTAAGATATTCTAACTTGATGCTTCTCCTTTTTGGAAAAGAGGAAGTTTTAGCTAATGCATTTCAAGTATTTCTTTAATCCTTTTAAAGAAAATCTAATCCCTACAGCTCATCATTCACTGCTGCATGGTGTCATTGAGCATACTGCAGTTGGAGTTGTCTCCATAGCAGCAAATAGGAGCCAGCAGGAGAATTACTCTTTGAACATACGATTAGGGACATCTCTTACTCACAGTTCCAGTGCTCTTCTGTGCTGATGCCTTAGAAGCCATTAAGCACAAATGAAAAAGAAATGTATTGCAGGTTAAAATTGGGACATGAGGATTTGGAAACTTGGGGTGACTTGACTAGGAGACAGGGACTAATCAAGAACTGAGGAAAGCTGAGCTGAGAAAATAGGAGAGAAGGAGACTCAAGGTGGACAGTTTTGAGAAAAATAATAGGACTGTGATTATGTGTTGAAGGAATGGAGAAAAGAGCACCCAGAGGAAGAAATTTATATTGACTCAGCAAGAAATAGCAAAATAATAAAACTGTGCTTTTTATTCCAGTATATTTTGTGTAAGTAATTCTTGTAGTGTTTTAAGTGCTGTACTTCAGTGTAAATGAAATTTACTGATGGTGAAATCAAATGTATAAAAAACATGCTCTTTAAATATTGTGCATTTTAGTTTTGTTAAGGAATTACTGGTATAACATCTTTATATACAAATGAAAAGAGTTGGCAAAGTATATCCAAAAAACAAACGTAATTAGTGGTGATGTTCCAGCTGTGAGGATTTCTTCAGGCTTTTTGGACTAGATCAAGTTCAGTTTATTCTTCACTTTACGTGTCCCTAGGAGAGCCTCAGAGTCAATCAGCACAACTTATCTAATTTTCTCTTTCAATAAAAGGATTACTTTAATAACTTTTATCTTATTTTGCAGCCTATTACTGATAAGGGTTGGGTCAAACAGTATTTACTGATTTATTTATTCTAAGGATTTCACAATATTTTAGAATAAATTATCATACATATTTTTAAACAAATATATTTTACTGTTTAATGAAACATTAAAGTGCCAGTGTTACTTCCACATTGTGTAATTTGGCATCATAATACATAATGTTCCAAACAAAATTATCTTTCTCTGTCATGGTAACAAAGATTATTCTGTTCACAAACAGAATTTTTCATACATTTTTTGAAGCACATAAAATTGTTCAGACTAAAGTAAGATAGTCAGAAGTGATTCCAAAAAAATAATTCTGCAAATATCTGACAACTACATAGTAGAAGTATCTTGAATACCTGATGGTAACTAACAGTAACTAACCCTGAAGCAATACAAATTCCTATGGAAAAAATAATGGTTAGAAAGGTATAAGAAATATTTTTAATGACTTTTTTAAACAACACATCAATATAAATACAAGGCACTTGACAATACTGCAACCTGAAGTTCTTAAATAAGAGAACTATGTCCATTCTTTCTTTCTTACAGATCATTATATGCTACTGGCAGGTATCAAATACAGATTAAGGCCATCTGTGCTCTGGATGCTGAAAAAAAAGAAAAGCATAAATGTATTCTACTGGTTCATGTCAAATGTCCCAGTTAGTACTCTGCTAGCTGGAGAGTATCATCAGCTAGGCAATACTGAATGAGTAAAAGAGTGTTTCTTGGCTTCATATCAAGAAGGGCTTCTGTGCATAAGTGTACATGTATGTAAAGGGTTGTGCAAGTGTGGTCCGTATAGGTTCATACAAGTGACTCAGCTTTTTTGAAATCATACTGAGGAGTGTCCATAATCATCTACACAGTAAAGAAATACCTGGAAAGAAGGAAATTAAGCACATTTGGTTAACTTGTAATACTCTAAAGATGAAGGTTTTATGGTAATGCCTGGAACTGTATTTACACACTTTTTTGTTTTGTGTTGCAGGTGTTTGGGTTTGTTTGTTTGTTTTGGGGGTTGTTTGTTTTGGTTCATGTTCAGTTAATATTTCTAATATTCACTCTCTTCAGGAAAAAATGAAGTCAGAAAGTCAGCATTTTCAGGAAGTGTATATCTGGCCATGTTGCAATTATGGTGTACTAAGCTACAGTGCTGCTGCTGCTTTGTCACATGGCCCATGTTATTGGTAGGCTGTTGGCACCATGAATTGGATGGCCAAACAGAAAATGAATAGACAGTGAATGAAGTGACTGTGCAACACTCATCAATTGTCATTCATTCAACAACACATAACCAGTCCCACACCCAATCCCAAGGGTGCCAGTGAGCAGATGAGGTTGCCCAGGCATGTTGGCACCCAGTGTAAGGAGGCAACACAAAAGTAAACAGTACTGCACTTCACAAATAAATATGCCATAGAAGTTCAATAGAGAAGTCAGAAGATGTTTACACATTTTGAATTTGTGGTGGCTTAAGCTGGTCTTCCACCACAGAAGTCAGAATTAATTTTTATTATCTGATCAGAAATTATAAAACTGAAACTATTGATAAACTTAGCTATTTTGATAAACTTATGATAAACTTAAGTGTTTTGTTTCAGTTGACATTCATACAGAATGCTGTCATGTTTCTTCTAACGATTAACAGGAGAAAACATCAAGCTCTAGAAAAATATGTAAAATGCTCAGTGACCGTTCTTTTTGCAGAAACCCAATATTTTGAAACACATATGTTTATATTCTCTTATACTTCACTTTTCTGTAAGGCATCCAAAATATTTTAATAACTTCTTATTCTTTATAAGAAAAAATACTATCAAGTACTTATAATATTCAGATTGCCAATATATTAATTAGAACACTTAATGAGACGACCAGTCTGAAAATGCCTAGCAAGGCAGGAACATACTGAGAAAAGCTGATCCCAAGCTTTTTACATGCTAAAATTCCTACCCCACATGTACACCTCACTCCTACAGCTAAAATGAATAAGGTAATCAAAAAAATAAATAATCAGATCAACTCAACCAACACAACTATATGGGGATACTGGTAGGAGGTTCAGGATTCTTGAGTATGTAAGAGAAAGATACAAATGCAGTCAAAGAAACCCTGCTTGAAAAAGAAAG
Source organism: Aythya ferina (assembly GCF_964211825.1). NCBI lineage: Eukaryota > Metazoa > Chordata > Aves > Anseriformes > Anatidae > Aythya > Aythya ferina. The sequence goes on from NC_140296.1 coordinate 42,057,834, forward strand.
TGACTATAAGACAGTGTTGGACAAGCCCTGAAGACATGTTTCCAAGAGGTTAAGGTAATTCCTGTTTTATCATCATCAGTTCAGTAGCATCCAGTCTGTACTTAAGCACCCAAATGGAAATACACACCCACTTTTTACAGAAATATGTGATCTAGTAACTCCAAGATCTTAACTCTTCTCATAGCCACTACAGTAATTTACATGAAAGACAAAAGGATGTAAAACATCTCATTTTGACAAATTCTCATCAGTAAGAGTACAGAGTGAGCGTGCTGTGTTTCAAATATGATGAAAATGTATACTATAGAGGCTTCCTTAGTTCTGGGGCTTAAAATACACATTCACATAAAAGATGGTCAATTATATTTAACTCACTTTTTAAAACATGCTTTTTCTTTTTCTTTTTCTTTTTCTTTTTCTTTTTCTTTTTCTTTTTCTTTTTCTTTTTCTTTTTCTTTTTCTTTTTCTTTTTCTTTTTCTTTTTCTTTTTCTTTTTCTTTTTCTTTTTCTTTTTCTTTTTCTTTTCCTTTTCTTCTTTTCTCTTTCTCTTTCTTTTTTCAAATATAATAAACATCCTTAATATGTCTATCTAGGAAATGGTTCCCGTAGTCAGATGCAAATGTTGTAGACAATAATTGATGTACGCATTTTGGATTATATAGTTATGATATCCTAATAGAAATTTGGCTGTCTGCCTATGGGCGTTCAATATGAGCTTCACAGTTTATAACATCAGAAACACTCTTTTACAGTATTATAGCTACATTTCTCAACCCATTGTCTATAGATTATATCTGAATATCTGCTTCTTACAGAAATCCATAACAATAAACAAACCAAAATACCTACACCTCAGAGTGCTCAGAAATAAAATTCACAATGAAAAGGCAAGCGTTTTTACATCTGATATGATTCCTCTTGCAATTCATTCATCAAACATCTGCAACAAGCTGCCAGAATGTGTCCATTAGTGAGATTTCTATGGCATTCACTAGCTTGATGCTCCCTGATAGAATAATGTAGAAGTTTTACCTCTAATGTTTTCTGCTCCATTTGAGGCATCCACTTTAAAGTCAGCTTGCACTTACTGCTTTTATTTTTGAAAACAGAGATATGGACTGCATGTCTTCATGTCTTTGAATATGTAATTTATGCTAATATATCAGAATACATATTATAATATATATATTCTTTATGTTTTTATACATTATAGGGTCGCATTCAGCACTGATTTAAGAAGATAAAAAATAGTTTGGAGTCATTGTATAAGCTAAGTCAGTTTGGTTTATATTAAATACAGAAAATTAAAGTATTCTGCACAGCAAATATGCCTTGTGCATATTGGTAAGTTAAAATCTTTTCCTGGTTCCAGTTTCTATCCTTCATAGAAATTAAATATTGCATTCAGACTTTTATCTACACTATATTACAACGTAAAGGAAATATGTATTGTAACTCTACTACAGGAACCAAGCTTTTTACTAATTCTGCTTCACATCAAGATTTATATAAATGCTTTAATATTTTATGGCAATAGCATATTTGAAGAAATATTTATTTAATTCCTTAAGCAATTATAATATAATTGCAATAGAAGCAATGAAACAAAATACAATCATAAGAGTGGTTCAAAAACTCTTTACTGCTTTATGATAATTTATGCATTACTGCCTAAACACACTGAAACAAATAGTACAAGCTTTATTATTTTATCCTGCTAAGCTCATGATACGTTTGTGGGTACTTTTATTCAGTATCCTGATAACAGGTTGGCTTTTAGCCCAGTTAGAAAAAGAGCAAGAATTGCATCAGGAAATGACTGCCCCAAAAGTTTTTGTGACCGGTTGCACTACAAAGACTGACAAGAGAAAGTCAAAGCAACTTCTGTGATTTTCTTCATTTTTTGAAAAGAGTATTGCTGATGCAGGCTGCTCTTTTATCAAATTCAAAATAAAATAAAATAAAAAATAAAAAGTAAAATCTAAATTATTCTCTATTTTTTTCAGAATCACTTTCTTTACCTTGTTTTTGTCCCAGCTTTCTATAACTCCGCACATTTTACCAATTCCTACAATCTTCTCATTTTTCTCAGTAATACATATTAGTTTTTTTTGTTGTTTGTTTTGTTTTAGTTTTCTTCCTTTTTCAATATATGAAGAAATGAGCCTGCTTCTTGAAATGTCAGATCTATCTGAAGACCAGTAGAGAAAAATTACAGTTTAAGAAAAGGAAAAGATTGTTACAGAAATCTGAAAGGACGTATTAGCCAAAATTATCTATCTATTTGCAAACTAAAAGAGGCCTGACTTCTCTGTGCATTTTTTTTCACATGAAAAAATGTAGGAACAAGGTATAAATTATTGTCAAAACTGATAAGAAAATGGAAAATAATGTCTTAAAAATACACTCTTAATTTGTTCAATTTTCCAATATTCTGGTATAATCCTTATTGGAGTAGTCCTGGATCTTGCTATGGTCATGGATTTTTTTTATTTGTTTGTTTGTTTGTGTTTTACAGTATAAATAATTCAAACCATGGAAGTTGTGTTTACTTGGGAATGCATAGGAAATAATCAAAATGAAATGCAGTGGTTTGAAATATAATAGCTGTTTTTCTATGCTACTTTACTGTCACTATGGTCTATAAAAGAAGATGCCACTATCTAGCACCACATCACTTTCAGCATGGAAAGTAAAGAAAGATTTGCTGAATACAAAAGCAACAGGCATCTTATATATCTAAAAAACAGACCTTCAGCTGGCACAAATTCTTTCAGTTTCATAAAGGAAAAAAGGATGAACCAATGATCTAAGTCTATGCTTAATCTTAATTGCCCAAACTAGTAAGAGTACAGAAGCCATTTATAAGTCCAGGAATTGTCTCACAGTTCTTATACAAACTGTTACATTTGTGTTTCATGTTAAGATCAGAGGAGAAAGAAAGACAGCAAAGGAACACATTCAGCGAAACTTCACTTTAACCCTATCACTGTTTTTGGATGTTCTGTCTTCATACAGCGTTAAGGGTGGATTGTACAATCCCATTATACAGCAGATGTTAAATGCAAAGTAAAATAGTCAGTTGTAAATGATTGATGATTCTCTTTACCATTTCAAAATAAACCTTGATTATTTATATAGTTTTGGGCACTGCTTGAAAGCATCATATTAAACCTAAACAATCGATCCATTTTTCAATGGCTTTGTTGTGTAATGTATTATGTATGTTTTTACATTCTTCTGTGTAAAAAGCCCTAGTGTATGAGAAATGTTTAGAGTTTTGAGTGCTCCACCCAGTCCATATGGTAGGTTTGCTCTGTGTGTAAGACTTACCTTTTTCCACCAGGTCCATATGGCAAGCTTAAGCTAGCCAGGGTCTTCTATCCTCCACAGGGGCCATATGGCAAAGGGAACTCAGTGAACACTCATTTACCTTGCATTGATACTTCATGTATCTCTAGCACATGCACATACATGCACACATATACTGATCAGATTGGGTAGAAAAGACTTAGCTTCTGAAAATCCTTTAGCCATATAATCAATACATTTCTAACAATATGTTATGTGATGTGGATTCTATTCTTTCTGTTTTATTAAAAACTGACAACTCAAATGAATAATTTATCAAATCATTTGATGAACTTATCTGATGGTTTTAGGTATTTTGACATTTAATTATGCTAACAAACTGGTGGACATTCATATAGACAATTCAGTATTGGTTTTTAATATCACTTTACAAGAACTGAACCAAATGCATTGAATCAACTCACTATCTGTGTATAGTATAGTTAGTGAACATATTCAGTTAAAGATTCATCTCTGTGCTGCCCTACTAATACTTCTTTTTAAATAGGTTACTCCTATGCCATTAGAAAAAGATACAGGGCTACAACATATGTAAAATAGTGGTATTGGTTTGGTTGATTAAGCACATGGATTTAAAATCAATGGAAACATAAGAACTTTAAATTGTAATTCATATTTTCAAAGTTATTACTCTAAAACCAATACTTGCTATAGCATTTACAAGTCAATCCAAAGTTTTGCTGTAATTCTGAATTTAGGAATCCCCAGTATTTTATTTATACAGGAGAGATAGAAACAATTTGTAGCATGTTTATAAAAGCTTCATTACACCTATAAGCTTATTTTAAAATGGAACAATATTCCCCAGCAGTAGAAATTTTGCATACAACTTTTACTTATTTGTAACACAAAACATTATGAAATATATAAAAATGTTGTTTTTATTCATAGGCATTTTCATCTGGTTTCCTCATTTCAGTTTGTGTAAATAAGCACTGCATTGTTAAATGAATATTCAAATGTATCAGAGAACTTTCAGTGTTGAAAATAAATAAAAGATTCATAAAAGATTCAGAACAGGTATGCATGTACGTGTTATCATAGTTCATTTTTGTATATAGCACTTATGTTTTGTTCTGCAATCAATAAAGAATGGAAGTGTTTTCCACATGGAATACATCTCATCATTTCAAAGGAGCCAAACAGCAATACATGTAAGTATTTTAAGAAACCACAAGTATTTTATTAAAGATTTAAAAAGTCTAACTACTATGGTCATGCATCTTATGCATCTTCCTCTTATCTTTCTACTTTTGATTATAGCCAAATACAACTAAATCAATGGACAAAAAAAAAAAAAAAAAAAAGGTGTTTTAAATTTCAGGGATTAATAAACATGACCTCAAACACTTTGCCTCTAACCTTCATCATAGGAAAAGCATAGCATGTCTTTAGTATTCACTTATCCCTTTTGCTTACATTGTTCTTTTTTGATATATTCTCTGTATATTGTCTTTTGTGTGTTCTGCTTCTGTTTCCGCTGTTTCCAATGTACAAAGTATAGATACAAACTTTTAATTCGAGAGTTTGAGCAATTATGTGTATATGTGTATATGCATAATTGCTCCTAAATATATATATATATATAAAGCACTCACTTTGTAATCACTGGGGTTTATGGAATGCCTAAAAGAAATGAAAGGTAGACCCTGTCTGTCTAGGTTATTCAGACTCTGTAAATAAGCACCTAAATCTCCACACAACAAAGGAGAGAAGGTAGGTGTCTATCCTATCCTATCCTATCCTATCCTATCCTATCCTATCCTATCCTATCCTATCCTATCCTATCCTATCCTATCCTATCCTATCCTATCCTATCCTATCCTATCCTACCTTACCCTGCCCTACGCTACCTTATCCTATCCTGTCCTGTCCTGTCCTGTCCTGTCCTATCCTATCCTATCCTATCCTATCCTATCCTATCCTATCCTATCCTATCCTATCCTACCTTACCCTGCCCTACGCTACCTTATCCTATCCTGTCCTATCCTATCCTATCCTATCCTATCCTATCCTATCCTATCCTATCCTATCCTATCCTATCGCTGCAGTGCCTCTACCTAAGTAGCTGGACTCTCTCTCTTGTGGCTTTCACATTCACCTTCCTCATTTCATGAATCATGCAAAGAACTAAGAGAACTATCTGAGAAGCCTGTTTTTCAACAATGTAAATTTCACTTTAACTACAATGGGAAACAGAATAAAAAAGAAGATGCCAGACACAGAGATAGGTAGGAAAATCAAATACATGCTTGTTTAATTCAACTTGGAGAACCTAGTCATATATAAAATTATTAGCACACTGTTAAGATACTTGACATAGTAGGATAGACTGCAATTTTAAATACATTCCTATAAAATTATGATTTTATGCTTTGTGCATTATCATTGAGTCAGTAGTTTTCTCTTTTGGGACAGCATGTTAAATTAATTTTCCATCTTGATTAAATTCTTTGTACATACATATATATAAGATATGAACCTGACTTCATAAATATCATTCAGTAGAATTTTGTTAGAGTTTAGACATATAGATTTGTATTTGAAAACCTCTGAAGGTTACAGGGTGAAACCTTCCAACAATATCTCCAGGTCTTCAGGGACCAAATCCCATTATGTGGAGTTCAGTGAAGAGGGTAAACACTACCATAAAGAAATACAAATTGCACATATTTCCCATTTAGCCAGTGTCACAAAAGTTCAGCATTTAGAATTCTAACCAGTTAGGACTTATTCTTGGAGGTCAAGTACCTTGTGAACCTTGTCATCTCACTGATGACATCATATCCCATCCATCAATTCTTTCAGAATCACACTTGCCATCTGCTCAGCACGCTATAATAACTTATTAGACATATTCACAGGGTAACAATCTGTACAATGACACTGTTATCTTAATGCTGGCACATAGAGAGATAGCAGCCATCGCTTCCCTGTCACAGCACAATTATTCTACCTTCCAACTTTAGAAGTTACTTGGATATTTAAACTTCTATTAAATTTTGTTGAAAAAAATAATTCTCAACAGAAATATATATTTTAGCTTTGTGGCTTTTTTTCCCATGAACTGATAGATTATGACTATGTCATGAAGTCCAGGTTGATATAACTGTTTTGCACCTTGAAAGTTTTTGTTTATTTTCTGGAATGCAAAATAAATAAATAAGAACATACGACATGATCGAATGCATATAAATAGCAGAGAAATCCAACTACTTATCTTCAAACTTAGTAAATTTCTAGAACAGCTTTTTATTTTTCTATCTGTTCTAAACAGCTCTTCCAGCAATTACTAGGCAGAAATAAAATATGCAGCCAAACTGCTCATACTAAGCATTAAGACTTTATAGAAATTAAAGGCAACATTTTTGTAGATGCATATATATATATCTATCTGCAGCATTTGTGAAACATGTTAATATCGACCATGTCTACCACAGCTGCTGTCAAAGCATTTATGCCTTAATAAAATTCCACTCTAACTCTCACTCAACCTCAAAAAATATTTTCAGAAAAAGGGCAATATTTATTTTGCATTACACAGAATTTATCCTCTGTTCCTTCTTTTGGCTCGTCATTTATTCCAGCTTACACTGTGATCAACATTGTACTAAAATAAAGTCAAGTACAACAGCCGCTCTCTGCCCATCAAAACTCACAGACGTCTGCCAAGCACTTGTAACAGCTGGTGTTACATTAATTAGTTTAAACTATTTATTTCATCCATCTCCAGAGCAGATTGAGCAAAAACATTAGAGATTATTCTAGCATCTGTAAGTGCCCTGCAAACATTAACCAACCAAAGTTAGAATATTAGTCATTAACTTATACTATATGTGATTTAATACTCTACACACTTATTGTAAATAAAAATGTCTGCAGCTTGACATAGCTCTAGTAAGTTTTCCTTGACTGACTTACAAATCCAAGTTTTAAACTTATATAAGACTTTGTGCCCATAAAGTTTCTTTATAAAAATAAAATATTACTAGAAAGCTATTATAATTCCTGGCAGCATGGGCCATTAAGCAATATATGACAGGGACTGGGTGACTCAGTGGATTAGTCGGAGGTTTTATGTCCACGGTTGGAATCCAGCCCTAAATACGGTGATCAAAACAGTGTTATCAAATGGTTGTAAAAATCTCAATTAAAATCACTCCTATAGCCTCTACTAAGATTTTTTTCTTTTTTTTTTTTTTTTTTTTTTTTAAGTGGACGACATAATAGGTCTTTCACTACTGACAGAGTTCTCACAACTATCTTTTTCTTTTAATAGGCAGAGAATGGATGTTGGCAGGAGAATGTTGTTTACGAGAGGTCCTAATACTATATTCCCTACTCACATGGCTCAGGAACAGAAGCCAATGCAAGGATGGCAAGAGTATATAGCCACTGTCTATGGGCTTGCTTCCATCAAAAATAAAAAGCTTCCAGCACTGAACAATGAAATACTTAGTATGAGAATACTTATTTTTAGTGCCTAGGGCTCAAAAAGGAAATCAAAGTCCTGTACAAACTTCCAAGAGAGAATTCCTTCCTCAAAGAACTCTGCTGTACATAAATAAGGAGGGAAACAGAGGCATGGGGAGGTGAAGTGCTTTGCCCAAAGTCACACAAGAGTGGCAAAGCCTAAAATACAACCAAAGTCTCTTAACTCTCATCTACTTTAGAAACATTGTTTCTATATATCTGAATATATCTGAAATTTCCTGAAAGTATGTAAAAATCCAACAGCTTACTTCCATAAAAGGAGTTAAGCAAATTAAGCAATATATGAATTTATAATTATCAGATTATTACAGAATAATCTACTCAAGTACTACTGAGCAGTTTATTTTCTTTATTATTATTACACCATGAAAATATATATAACAACAATTTTTTAAAAAATGTAGCTACTAAAATTAACATCGGATTTAATTAAATTAAACTGCAAATAACAATCCATCATTTTACAAAACTATATTTATCTTCAAAAGATTTGTATTTACAAACAAATTTAGTTAACATTGTTTCACTATCTAAACAATAAAGTGAGAAAAGCAACCTGACATTTACATTTAACTAAATCATATAGATCATGATCCTGTGACATTCCAGTTCTTTAAAGCTCTAACTGAGTTGTTATGGCTTGCTGTGGCCATGTAGAAATGAATATAAGTGATAGAAACTGAAGAAGGAACTACCAGATATTTCCATTTTTCAACATTCCACCTCTGCAGATAAGATTTTATCTCCTTGCTTTATTTACTTTACACCTCTTCTTATCTCTCCTTATATATCTATGTGAATGCATTTGTATATATGCATGCATGTATTTGTATGTATCTGTGTGTATACTAATGATGCCTACTGCATTTTTTTCTTCCCACTGCAGTATATTCTCTTACTCCTTCAGACAAAAAGGCAGACACACAGTTAATACCAAACTTGCTCCAGACCATGCAAGAGAAAGTACTAAGGTGTATATAAGAATGGCCTCTTCAAACCATACTAATAGCTCTTTTTCATGCTCACTCTTTATTGGCCTCGACAGACAGCAAGATCCAGAGACTCTTCTATTCTTAGTTTCCCAGAATTTATAACATGCTACATCTGCCACATATCTGTTGGGTTACATGGATACTGCTATTCAATTATCCTTTTTTTTTTTATTACTATTATTTTTAGTACAAGGACTGTTATTCAAATAACTTGTTGGACAGCCTCTTCTTAGAAGACAAAAGATACAATCACAAAATTTCTCATCATATGAGACAGCATTCTGACTCGTGACTTCTCTCAGAAAAAAAAAGAAAAGAAAAAAAAAAAGATATATACAGAGTGCATGTATAACCCTGTTCATCCTGCTTCTAACGAAAAAGAAAAAAAAAAAAAAAAAAAGGTATACAGAATCTCACCACAGAATAATAAACATTTGATTCACTAATATTTTGTAAGTGTTGCTTTTAAAAAGCCTGTTTTAACCACTGTTCTTAACCAATCCTGACCACTGGGTTCTGTTTTCATTTACACCAAAATTGCTGCATAAACAAAGGCAGCAGGAGCCCTTGCAGAGATTTTCTCAACTCCCTCTTCAAATTCAAGCAGTATATTTCATTAGAAACTCTGTCTGTATAATACACTTCCTCCTCTGCATGCACCATTTTTAGTTTCTAAATACAACCTCAAGGGAATTGTGTACATTCAACAGGAAAGTGTTAACGTGTTCCCAGTTCAACACTGCTTTACCTCTTGCAGTGATCTGTTTAAATGTACTAAAGCTACCAGTCAATTTAGATTTTTTCCTCCCTCTATTTCTTTTTCCTTGTAAAATTCCTCTTTGTGCAATGGAAAAGTTAATTGTTAAACTTTGTTACAGAACCCTTTGTTCTTGCTGAAGTCACTTTGCTTGTCTCTCGTACTGTAAGGACACCAAATCCTAAAAGCTGGCAAGAATGCATATGTTTATTTCACCATTGCTCTGCAATTACTGAATGCCACTTAATTATAGCAACAGATGCTCGAGTGTAGGAACCAGAAAAATCAAACGCCTCATTTCCAGGTTATTTTTTTCCATTGCTTCTGCCAACAGCAGATGTGTGAGCCCCTTGTGCTCTGGCGTAAATACTTATCAAATCCTAACAGGTCACCTATGTCACAAACAACATTTCAGATGCAACTGTTTCACCTGATAATAGGCTCTGAAAATAAAACTGTGAGCTGTAAATACAATGTATTCGGAATGAAATGCCATAATGTGAAATTGCTTTTTCTCCAGCTACAACAGAAGTCCTTGACAGTTTTTGGCAGTGATAAATCACCCTCCCATTAATTGTCTCCTCTCTCATTGTGAGGTGAGCTGCTAAAAGGGGCAGTCAACAAAAATGACTTAAAGGACAAATTTTGGCAAAAAGACAATGAAGAAATCTGTCATTGCTAAGCCTCCAGTAAACTGTCATGAAACAATCAAAATATATGTAGCTGAAGTGTTTATGTCTTTGTTAGAAAGGTTATAGGATGATAAGTTTATAGTTAAAACAGGAAGCTCAGAGAAACCAAAGTCGTAGGCCCTTTAGGCATCATTTCTATGTTCTTTAAAATGTTATGCAAATCCCATTAGTGCTTCAGTTTGCACAGTATTTGCTGGTCTTACCAACCTTATTTTCTAACTCTTCTGCCCCCTCAGTCCAGACAACAGAAAGTCCCCCTGAAGGCACAGTGCTGGCTATAATACTTCTTGAATCTAGTTTCAAGATCCTTCCTTTTCAGTGATGTAAGTAATGAGATGAGTACACTTAGCACCTCACAGAAGTTGACTCTTCCTTCTAATCCCTCCATCTGGCTGGAATTTTACTGGAGTTAATCAGTGAGGTGCACTCACTCAGTAGTTTCCATACATTGTTCTAAGAAGAGGGAAACTGTATTTGCTGCCTATTGGACAAGCTATGTTATCAGCACCCACCCACCGATCCAGGATAGAGGAGTGTGAAACCATGTCTGCTACCTTTTCCTTAGAAATGACACTCACCATGACTCATTTCACCTCATGTGATTTCATTCTGTAAATAACTATCCCTCTGCAACTTTTAAACTTTTACATAGACTGAACAAAACAGAATCTCTAACCTCAGAATTCTGCTTTATAGCAGAAAGAGTTCCAAATTTGCCTTTTTTTTTTTTTTAATTATGTTAACACATAATAAGTAGGAAGGTGGCTACCAGTCTTTATGACTCTCGTGCTGCCTCTATCTCTATGGCTTTCAGACAGCAGATGGTATATTTAAGACCACAGGTTACCTTATGTGTAGGAGAGGCAGGGCTGTGTGCAGGGGAAGCTTGTCAGATAGACGCCTCCAGAAAGGGTAACATTTCTCCCTTTCTCTTTTTAGAAACAACATAGTGCTGTCATCTTCCTTTCTTTCTTTCTTTCTTTCTTTCTTGCTTTCTTGCTTTCTTGCTTTCTTGCTTTCTTGCTTTCTTGCTTTTGTTGAGACTGTGAACTGAAAGTATTATTTTTTCCTGTTTTTTTTTTTTTAATACAAAAAAGAAAATTTTTAATAATAATAATAAAAAAAATCTCTGTTTACCTAAGAGCAGATGGCTAGAAATGTACCATAAGCACGGTTAGAAAATGATTTGTTACGAATGTGCCTGTCAAGGGCAAAGTCTGGAGTTTGGTTTTATATTTATTTGTAAGAAAATTATAATATAAATATAAATGAGCTGCATCACGTATTTAAACTAGACTGGACAGGGCACTAGAATATATATATCATGAACATTTCCTGCACCAGCAGGGAGGTGAACTAGATGACATAGTGTGTCTTTTCCACCACATACTTCTACCATTTCTGTATTAATGTAGGATGATTGATACCAAATATCCTTTTATACTACTATCCCTTTTCGCTCTGCTGGGTATTTGTATGCTTTCTGGGGAAGCTGATATCTTATGAGAATAGCTACAAGGAAGCACTAAAGGGGATTCTTCATCATGATGGTTAAGAACTGAGGAAAGTCACACGATAGCTTTTGTAGCCATAGCAGCTTTGTTGTCATGGCATGAGAATCCTTTGTCAGTTCTGCTTTAACAAAGGAACAGTCATCTAACATTGTTAGGTGTCTAATATAGAGCCTGCTTTTTTGACATGGTTATCAGAAGCTATTTTCTGTCCAGACATTTACACAGACCTTGTGTTATCCATGATTTATCCACGGTCTGTGTTCCTCAGTTGTGCTTAAACATGGTTATAGTTGTAGTAAATCTTGTGTTTAAACATGTAACTAGAAAGAACTGTATACTAGCACTGGAACATTAAACAATAATACTCCCTTGAACATCAGCATCATCAACAGGTTTCTGTCAGCCTGGTCCAGCAGTCCTAATGCAGGTATTTTCCCTTCTCCCCTCATCTCCCTCTTCAACCTGCAGGTCTCTTAAAGACCACATTATTGGGTCTCTATGGTCTCTAATTATACCAAGAGCAAATTAAAACAAAATAAAACAATCAAAACAAACCAACCAAACAACAACAAAAACAACATTCAGTTGGGAAGAATACACTGGATTTTGACAGGAAATCACACAACTTGTCTTTCAGACTGACAAAAGAGAGTTACAAAATGTATAAGAACATTATATTACAAAATAAAATCAATCCAGAGACAACTGGAAGCTATTTCAGGAAACAAGTGTTGTCTTCTGAAAGAAAATGTAGCCCAATTGGGAAAAAATGAAGAAATTTCAGAAATCTGAATATTTGAAATATGCTCTAATCTTCCCAGTATCACGTGTGATTTAATTCTCGACAAATGCACTCTGTGTACTTAAAACACCTCTTGAATGATGGAAAATCAGAAGAAATAAAGTGATTGAAGTTTTTTTTGTTGTTTTCTTTTTTTGGTGATGAGCCAGTTTGAGAGCTTACTCTGAGCATATGGAGATAGCATATTTGCAAGTCCATCTCTGGAGGATTGCAAAAGGCCCTTAGCTTGTGAAAAACAGCAATGTTATTTTTTTTTAACGTTCCCTATATTTAGAGATTAAATCGCTCACTGCACAAACCCATTTGGAACAGGCGAGAAGGTGAAAAGGATAATCAGTACAGTCACTGGTCCGTGTTTCCTAAACGCTTTTGAAAACATTACTGTGTGCAGGCATAAAATTAGCGGCAGGACCTTAAAAAGGCTGGCATTTAGCATGACTTTTTGGAAAGTGACACCCTCATTTTTTTCTTGTAGGATATCATTAAATTTCAATCGCCCTATGGCAGTGCCTTTCCATTAATAACCAATTCACTGTGTCACTTTGGCTCTCCCTTGAAATAATGAGCCTTTGCTTCGCTTTAATAAATTTAAACATATTCTCAAGGCCAGGGAAGATAGGAAACCGCAGATGGGCTGAGAAAAACACGATTCATAAATCCTTAACTGCCTGAGATCGTTGAGAGCAAAACAAAGTAACACTCGTAAAATATTAAACAATCCCAGCTGTATGAGTGAAGCTTCATTAACAAAAATGGACTATTTACTGCCTTCAACAGAGCCTGTGGGTGGAAAGATTTAGAGAAATCTTCTTTAGAAAAACACTGTCATCCTCATTTTGATTCTTTAACCAACCGATGGCATGGTAGATACTTATTTTGCATGTCCATATGCAGAAACATTTTAGCAGAAAATTAATGATACTCTTATTGCGTTAAATAGCACAAATCATGTTTCATCATTTAACCAGGAGTGAAAGAAAACAGAGAAATTTAACAGATATTTTATACTTGAAGATTTTTTATGCCAATACGAGTAAAACATGACGAACTCTATTAAAGTCATAAGGGACTTTTTTAGCACTCTAAAGTAAACAGAGCAATATGAATAATGACAGAGGAATCAAGCAATGCTATTGCTTTTGCTAGAAAGGCTTGGCAAATTATTCTACAATGTTATACTTTTTCTTGCTTTAACCTTTTGTAATACAGCTAATTTTGTTTATATTTCTATTTGGTACACAAAGGAACATTTTTTTTTAGCCTACTTTACTATTTATTTAAATTCTACTGGAGTTTTCCTTGAGTAAGGATTCTGACCCAAAACACTTTTTTAAGCACACAAGGCTGGGTCTTCAAATTCTTGGACCTGATTTTTGTTCTGTCCAGTGAACTCCCACTGAATAACCAAAGAACTTGTGAGGACAACTCTCTTGACTCCAACGTCTGCCTGTAACTCCAGAAATTCTGTCTCCATGTAGGTCCTGCAGCTTCCCCTTCCTCATTGGCCCTTAGTGGAACTGAGGAGCTCCCCTCCAGCAGCACAAGTCAAAACTTACATGTCCCCCACAAGAAACAGTAGCCCATACTGTTCTCTAATCCCTTTTCAAGCTTTGTGGAGGCTTAGAGTAAAACTAGAAGGGCTTATTCAATAATTCTGATTAGGAAGATTGGAAAACTGCCATATGGATAGCAAGGAAATTGTAAAATGTCCACAGCAAGAATAACCTTTCATGGTATCATGAAGGTTTTTTTCTTAAGCCAAGAATTGCTCATAGTTGCATACAAGTTTAAAGAAGAATAGAGATCAGTGTCAGTTTACTAAATGCTAGGAACCTGGAAGCTCTATCTCTAAAGACAAGCTGACAATTGAGTGGACAGAATGTCAATACTTTTAAACATTTCAAGGGTAAAAATATTGCTTTTTACAATCTGTGTCATATTTAATGCAAGAAAAGAGTTCAGATTTTTTTTCCTTTGCTGGCTGTCAGCCTTTTTTGCCTTTGATCCCAGTGAAGGGCAACAATAAAGTATATAACAAAAATTTATGGTGTAATTTTTCCTTAAGGAACAATAGGTTGTTTCAGACTAAATGCAAATACAGGCATCACAGTTTTCCATACCGTAGCTGATAAATATTTTAAAAAGCACTTGGTTTATTTATTTCAACATATTTCTCTTGTCTATGAGAACCATTACATATATTTGAAAAAGCAAAAATCCTTTCTTAATGCTCGAGGGGGCATTTTGACCCCTGCAGAGGCATTTCTCTTTCCTGTTCAAAATCCTAGGAATACACTTATCACTCACAGCTCCCACCAACTTCAGTGGAAACCGTGAACACTGCCCAGGAGTTATCACCTTATAATCATTAGAGCAGTCATTTCTGTGCTTTGTAGACTTTCACTGTAGCTGATTTGTATAATCAGGGTTAATCTATTCTGATTGGAAACATCCATACAGTAAATTTGGAATGAATTTGGACTGATGCTCATTCAGCTTAGTGAGTTAACACTTCTACAGATACACTTCAGGATTTTTGTTTTGCCAAGGGGGGCGGGGGGAGTGTAGATTTGATCCAGTGTGATCTGTATCTTTCCATCTTTCCAAGATCCAGCTTCTGTATCTTTCTTTATTGTGAGTTGTGGCAGAACCTATTTATTCTATCAGGTAATAGAAGGATTGGTGTAAAAAAAGCTCTGGTACAACATTAAAGCACAATCAGCAGCGGTGAGCAAGTATGTCTATTGCTGAGGTTACCTGTCTGTATGAAAGCAGTAATCAGGCCTTCAAAAATAGCCTTAGACAGAGTAGGAAAACAAAACTATTTTTGTCTTAAAGCTTTTAAGTATGGGTAAGAGGCAGGCAATATGTTGCTTAACTCAGCAGAGAAAGCTCTCATTCTTTTATCTGTACACCGGTAAGTACTGCTTTTTGGTTTCTGCTTTCAGAAAAGAGAAAGATATAACATTATTATTTAGAATTACAGTCTAAGAGTCTTAGACTTTACATCCTCTTACAAATTAAAAAGTAAAAGTAATCCAGACAGGATTTTTTTTTTTAATGAATATAAAGGATAGAAATTTCCCTTTAAGCATATATGAAAAAAAGAGAAATTTAAAAACATAGGTTATAGAATGTGTCCCATTTCTTCTCCTCCCCTCCCACCACTCCCCCGTGCTGGCTTATTTATTTATTTATTTATTTGGTTGGATTTATTGTTGCGTTATGACAGACTGAATGCTTTCTAATTTTCATTCTTTCAAGCTGATATCCAGAATGGCAAGGAATGCTTACATATTTTTTTTTCCTATTGATACACTTGTCCTGCAGGTGCGTCCTCCCAGAGGACATATCGGTCTCTGCCCTATCTCTGTAAGACTCCCTTATCAAGACTGTCTTTCAGCGTAAGATATTGTGGTATTTAAGATGTAAATACTTGTCTACTCATTACTAAACTGAGATTACTAATTTTATTTCTCAAAATAACCAAAGAGCCAAAGGTTAATAACTTTTGGCCGCTATCAGTTTGCAATAGGTTTGGACTGACCACCTAGAAGTAAAGAAAAAAAAAATAGTGAAGTCTTCTATGCTCCATTACCAGTGCTTTGAACCATCCAGTCACATGGATTTTGATGTTTTGAGAGAACGATAAGAATGTAGATTGGCATGAGAATACCACATTAATTCAGCAGCTAAATGGTTCTTTGAGAAGATTCACTGACAGGAAGAAAAAGCATAGCTGTCTTTCTAAGTCCTCATCCTCTTTGGGCCTATACACATTTTCTGTGAAAAGTTGTTTCTCACCCACACCCCAGTTTCTTTTTTTTTTTTTTTTTTTTTTCAGTCTTTTCTCATCTAACATGTGAAACAATTGTAATGTGAGGCATGTGAGCAGAGAGCCTTTGCCACTGGGCCCTCATAAATCTTGCCAGTTCCCAGTGAACAACACCAAATATTTGCAGCTGAGGAACATTTGGTCTGGCTTAAATTAACATATCTCAGCAGTCAGAAGTCATTAAGCTTTGCCAGTGATTTGAAACCATTTTTCCATTTCAAAAGCGACACTGGCTGTTACTGATTTTTCTGGATGAAGAAGGTGGTAAGGAACAAAAGCAATGAAATGAGAATGGGAGATACTAATGAAAAAAAAATCATAAAAAAAATCTTTGAACTGCCTTTGGTAGATTTGTTATTAAGACTCTTTTTAAATAGCAGAGCACTTATGTATAAGATCAAATAATAATTCAAGATGATACACATTAATTTCAATGGCAAATTATGTGATTTAAAGTCTGTAAAAATGTATACTTATTTTCTTCCTTAATCCCTTGTGAATATAGGCACTATCAATTTTAAAAGCTGATGAAAGCTTTAAATGAAAAACAATAATCCAACCTTTTTCAATTAAAGACTGCAAGTAGATTAAGCACTAGAGTAAAGAAATGTGCTGTTGTACTTTGCACAGATCACATTTGATACGAGTCTGTTCAGGAGGCTGGACATACACCTCAAATATAAAACACAGTCTGCAAGCAGGGGAGAAAAAAAAAGTTTAACTTTAAGCCCAACTGTTTTTAATAAGCCCAACTGTTTTTAATGAAGGTTGAATGTGAGTTCAGATTTTCCAGACATGTTACTTCTATATTATTTACATGGCACATAACTGCACTGGTTGGATGGTACATAAAGTCATCATTTGCAAATCCAAGAGCCACACAGTACTTGACTTGTCGAAACAAAACAAAACAAAACAAAACAAAAACAAACAAACAAACAAAAAAAAACAGTTCATCACATATTAAGTTAGGCTTACTAGTCCACAATTATATAGCTCTGTCTGAAGTCCATGTCAAAACTGTTTCATTACAAACTCTGAAACATGTGTTTGCCACTTCATATGATGATAAATATTGCAAAAGGTTTTGATAAATTTTATACACTGATTTCAATGCAGTTATGACTTCTAATTTATATGATAATCGTTATAACTGAATATACTTATTGAAATTAACACCTCTGGTAATTATAATTTTTCAGCCTCCAGTTAGTTTCTTTGATAAAGCTTTAATTGTTACTTTCAGAAGACATAGACTTATGCATTCAAGTTAGGGATCTGAGGGAACGGTATGGAGCTGAAACTGGGGAGGTTCAGGCTAGATGTCTGGAAAAGGTTCTTCACTGAGAGGGTGATCAGGCACTGGAATAGACTCCCCATTGCAGTGGTCATGGCACTGAGCCTGCTAGAGTTCAAGACATGTTGGGATAATGCTGTCAGATATATTTTGGGTGGTCCTGTGTGGAGCCAGGAGTTGGACTCAGTGATTCTTGTTGGTCCCTTCCAACTTGGGATATTCTATGATTCTATGAAGTTTATGAAACACCATTAAAGAAAACCCTGAGATTCCCAAACTTTTCAGTCTATGCAGCTTTAGTAAAATCAGTCCTGTGTAAGAAAAATAGATGTTCTGTTAACCAGATTTAAAAGGCAAAGAGTTCTAAAAATAAATTATTTACCACTAACTAGAGTGTTTCATAGTTGCCAAGATAGCTACGTAATCATTCATTTTCTAGGTTTGCTTTTCTTTCAGGGGATTTTGATGGAAGGGAGGGAGGGAGGGAGGGAGGGAGGGAGGGAGGGAGGGAGGGAGGGAGGGAGGGAGGGAGGAAGGAAGGAAAGAAGGAAGGAAGGAAGGAAGGAAGGAAGGAAGGAAGGAAGGAAGGAAGGAAGGAAGGAAGGAAGGAAGGAAGGAAGGAAGGAAGGAAGGAAGGAAGGAAGGAAGGAAGGAAGGAAGGAGAGGTCTGCATTATCTGTGCTGTTCAAATTGATTATGGGATTTCTGTGCTTAACTACATGTAAGAGAGTAAAACATTGTATGTGGATACTAAAACACAAGAAACAAGACCAAAGTATTTAGGAATATGAAAGTACTAAAGGAAAGATGCCTTGTGTTCTCAGATAAATGTGTGTCTGTTTGTTGTTTTGTTGTTTGTTTGTTTGTTATATTATATGATCTTCCCCCATAAGAACACAATAAAATCAAGAAAGTATCTCATTTGTCCACTGCCTCTCTGCAGGCCATGTTACCCCTGAGCAGAAGAAACATTACAATTGTAGAGGAAATATTTATCGAGTTTTCTTTCATTAACTACTGTTAACATTTCCTTACTGATTTACAGAATCACAGAATGGTTCAGGTTGGAAGGCACTTTTGGAGACCATCTAGTCCATCCCCAACTTAAGAGTGTGTCCACATGGGTTTTCAATAGCTCCACTGACAGAGACTCTATAACTTGTCTTCCCCACCCTCACAATAAAAAAGCCTTTTCATATGTTTAAATATAATTTCTTGTATTTCAATTTCTGTCCATTTCCTCTTGTCCTTTTATTACTCTATTTCAGCAATCATTCCATCATTCTCTGTCTTTGCTATAATCTATTTGTAAATAAACCACATCATGAAGAGGTTCTTCACCGAGAGGATGGTTGCACACTGGAAGAGGCTCCCCAGAGATGTAGTCAGTGCACCAAGCTTGTTAGAGTTTAAGAAGCGTTTGTACTGTACACCTAGTCGCATGGTCTAAAATTTTGAGTAGACCTGTGTGGTGCCAGGAGTCCCTTCCAACTCGGGATATTCTATGATTCTATGAGACTAGTAAGGGTGTTTTTTTTGTGTGTGTTTGGTTGGTTGGTTGGTTGGTTTTGGTCTCAAGCTCTAAAACATAAATGTTGTCTCAAAATGTGAAATATTTTCCAAAAACTATACACTAATCTCATGGGAAAAAAAACAATCCTTTAAAACTTCAGGTTCAGGTTTGAAGGCATATAGGCATATAAAAACTCACAGAAGTGAACTTCCTGCTCCATCCACTTCCTGTATCATCTTTCATAACCCCACACATAACCCCACTGGTTGGCGACCACCTAGCAGGTCGCCAACCATTTCCTTGTGGATTATAAGGGCCACATTCTGCTCCCCATCCCCTTCCACCAGCTCAGGGTATTGGGTATCTAGAAAACAACTGCTGTTGCCGCTAAAGACTGAGGCAAAGGAGGCATTAAGCACCTCAGCCTTTTCCTCATCTCTCATCACTAAGTTTCCCCCCGCATCCAGCAAAAGATGGAGATTCTCCTTAGTCCTCCGTTTAGCATTGTATTTGTAAAAACATTTTCTGTTATCTTTAACATCAGTAGCCAGACAGAGTTCCAGATGAGCTTTGGCCTTTCTAATTTTGTCCATGCACTGCCTCGCAACATCCTTATAGGCCTCCCGAGTGGACCACCCTCTTTTCCAAAGACTGTAAACCTTCTTTTTACTCCTAAACTCAAGCCACAATTCTCTGTTCAGCCAGGCTGGTCTTCTTCCCCACCAGCTTGTCTTTGGGCATGTGGGGACAGACCGCTCCTGTGCCATTAAGATCTCCTTCTTGAAGAGCACCCAGACTTCCAGGACTCCTCTGCCCTTCAGAACCGCCTTCCAAGGGACTATACCAACCAGTGTCCTGAACAGTTCAAAGTCAGCCCTCCAGAAGTCCAAGACAGAGGTTTTACTGATCCCCTTCCTGGCTTCACCAAGAATGGAGAACTCTACCATTTCATGGTCACTCTGCCCAAGACAGTTTCCAACCACCACATCTCCCACCAGTCCTTCTCTGTGAAGAGAAGGTCTAGCGGGGCACCACCCCTGGTAGGTTCACTAATCAGCTGCGTCAGGAAGCTATCTTCCACACTTTCACGATTTCACAACTTTTGTCAGCTGCCTGTAGAACTCCTTATCAGTCTCCTCATCCTTGTTTGGCGGTCTATAACAGACCCCCACCAGGATGCTTCCCTTGTTGGCCTTCCCACTGATCCTAACCCATAGGGACTCAACCTTATCATTCCCAGCCTCAAGTTCCACGACATCAAAACTCTCTCTGATATAGAGAGATTATTAGAGAGATATTTTTTTTTTTTTTATTAGAGAGATAGAGAGATTATTAGAGATTATTATAGAGAGATATTATACTCTAGTAGTCAGGTATTTTCCTCAAAAGCACTGTCTAATTGGTTAATCAGATACATCTTTTTTCTCTTCTCTCTCATATGGTAAGCTCAGGCTTCCATTATGTTCATAGTGTACTGAACAACAATATTCTGGATGCTTTATTGTATACACACTATATCCATGTGTATGAGACTGTATAATATGATTGCATTGGGATTATTTGATTACCTTTCTCAAACTTCAAATGTGTAAACATGGTTATATTAGTCTACATCACAGATTCTCATTTAGAAAGATTTAGACATTTTTATATTTCTGGAGCTCAAATAAATATCAAGCACAGAAGATACTCCTTGAGGCTTGTAGCTACAAAAAGTATTTTATGCAATTTATAATGCCATAGGAATACATATGATGATGAAAATAACCAGAGAAGTAGAGGATATGACTTTTATTTATTTATTTATTTATTTATTTATTTATTCATTCATTTGGAGACATCATAGTTGTAACTTGTGGGAGGATCAGTCTACAGTGAATTGTGTGGCTCTATTACCAGCTATGGGGTAAATAAATAAATAAATAAATAAATAAATAATAAATTCTACTTAATAGACCTGACAACAGCTATTTAATTTACATTGTGAGATAAGGACTACTTCTTTTAAAATTATCTCAGCAAAGCTGAAGTTGGGAAGAGTTAATAATTGAAATGTTCAAGTTTGAAAGAGAGAATATGCAGAATTTATAAAATGTTTAATTCTCATGTTATATCTGGTGCTGTGTAGAGGACTTCTAGCCTCTTTTGCATGGAAGTAAATGTGTTTTTATTTTCATTATTTTCCTTCCCAAAATGAAAATGAAAAGAGAAAGAGTGAAACTGAATAATAATCATAGTTCAAGCCTTACAAAATTGGCGCTAGGTAAACAATAGGGAAAATTACCAAATGAACTTTAGCTTTTGCAGTATCTTTAGATACTGCAAAATACTTTGGATTTTTGCCATTTTAGACAGATGTTCATGTGTATAGATAATGCTTACAGAGTTCAGATTTCTAAAATCTACTAAAATGGTTGCTAATTTTAAAGAAAGTAAAACACTGTACAGTAGGTCTTTCATTTCAAGTACAGGTTACAGTTTAAACATTCCCTGTGAAGTACATGAGCAAATGATAGAAAGTGACAAATTTAGCCTACTTAGATAGTCCCCTTTGTTTTCTTAGATGTCAGCTATTTGAAACAGTTACTTTGACGCTGGAACAATTTTGTATCAGCAGGAAATGAATTAGACATTCTTTAATAAACACATAAAGAGAAGCTCTACAGATACTTGTTTAAAAGCAACAAATTGAAGCATAAAACTAAAATGCACGAACTTACTTTCAGGCAAAGAGTGTGGAATTCAAGTATGAATGCAGCCATTTTAACATGTCCTGGCATATAGTAGCTACTTACATTTTTATAACTGCCCTCTCATTTCTGTGGTCACTATTATATTTGTGGAGATGTTTGCATCATAAATTAGTTGAGTATTAAAAATAATTATTTCATTAAAGAAGGTAATACAGATTTAGAGAAAAAATTAAGTGCAGAGAAAGCCATCCACATATTTTTTTCCACTTGAGTTAGCTTTAACTGCAGTTGTAACTACACAATGTATATGATCTTCAGGATAGAATACACTTTTTCATCTATAAAACACAGTGGTAGATAGAAAAATGCAAAAAGAAAGTAGATGCTATTGAATGGACCTCAATTCTTGTATGAAATTATGTTCTGTCTTTCAGAAAAGAAACCTTGGTCTACTCATTCAGAAGTCCAACTAATGTCATCCTCCTATCAAGCCTAACAATTTTGTTACAGCAGCTACATTTCTTTCAAAAGTGTGAGCTATAACAAACTGGAAAAAAAATACCCCAAACCAACTCCTAAAAAGCTGCTCATGTGTTATGTAAAAAACAAAGTTCTCAAAATAATTCTTGACTTCAGACTTTTCATTCTGATAGACTAAGCAGGAATTTTAACCTTTTCTTCACTGTATCTGACCGAGATGATAACAAAGTATGTTATTTTTAGTAATCAGTATTTTTAGTACATTTAAATACTAAGAAAACCAATGTTGATAATGAGTTCATTTAGTTGAAAATAGGAATATTATTTTAATATAAAACAGAAGCCGTCTATAAGGAGAGAGTTCAAAAACCTCTGTTCTACTGCACTTTTTCTTCTACAGAAGTCTGTATTAAAATGGTTAAGAAATCTTTTTTCCCTATATTTTTTCAGAACAGCTGTAATTTAGACATGGAAATTTTTCAAACTTAAATCAACAGCAGAAGAACTTGATTGAGTCTGTATTAAATTGTGCTCTGTGTTAAGTCAGGTAGTCCACACATCTTGTATTTCTAATTAAAATTTTATGTAGCACTTAAAAATATTGTACTATAATATTAACAGTTGATTTAATAATTAAAATCTTATTTTTTCACACTGACTTCATGGCTGGTATTTACTTTAGTTCCATATATCTGTATAATGCAAGTGAAAAAACTTAGGGTATTTTTTATTAATATTATAAATTTTACTGCGCCCACCCACCCACATACAC
Organism: Aythya ferina; assembly: GCF_964211825.1. NCBI lineage: Eukaryota > Metazoa > Chordata > Aves > Anseriformes > Anatidae > Aythya > Aythya ferina. The sequence goes on from NC_140296.1 coordinate 42,081,047, forward strand.
ACACATAAACACACATACACAAACACATAAAGCTTGGCCAGGAAATTAGACATCTTATCTGTGAGCTTGCTAAATAAGGACCAATAACCTAGGTCTGCAGTACTCTGTGATAACTGCTTTTACAAAATGAAATTGTGACTTCTTCACAGCTTAGCTACAAGTAGGCACTATCAGTAAAACTGCATTTCAGTGCAATATGATGGGACGTAAAAGATTTCAACATCTGACAGGAGAAAATGAACAACTGATAAACAATCTTTGAAATGTTCTCTCACTGCAAGGCATGCTTTTGATGATGATTTACATTTTTATTATTGTTGACTTTCAGGATGGAGCTGATGGTTGGCTAAACATACAATAACTGAAAGAACAAACCACATAAAATGCAAAACAAAACAAAACAAAACAAACAAAAAAAACCACATGACTGGCATCATCTGTTTTAAAAGCTTTCATTCATTTTTCTCTTCTATTTAAGTATTCAGTAAATTTAATTAGAATTCAATTTATCCAGAAAAAAAATATTTTAAGTTTCTAATTGCAACATAGTAAATACTCTAATTCCTCTTGCACTTTTCTCTTCCCATTGAAAAGAATAATTAAATTCTAATTCTCCATCTACTGTGCAATGAATGAACTACTACTAACACTTAATGCTCCTTTAAAGTCTTTTGTCAACATTTGATTTTGTATAATAATCTCAGACCATAGCTGTAGGGAAAAACAGTATGTAACTTCTGAAAGATAATCATGCTGAAATGTCATTGAATAAATCATCTGGTTTTGAAACTGTTACTTTTTTGACAGTGAACTCATCAAAAATTTCTTGGGTCTGCACTGAAAGATAATGGAAGAAAGAGTCACAGTTGTTTGTTTATTCAGTTAATGTGTTCAGCTGAGTAAATAAATTGGAGGAAACAAAAATATAAGGAATTATTTTGTTTTGCTGCTTTGAAGATGCTGCTGTTCAAATGTTTGTTGGTTTGGGTCAATTTTTCATTTATATTAATACAGATAGTTATTTTTAAAACTAGCATAACTGAAAAATGTATTCTTTATACATTGAAAAATAATTTAAAACATTTTAGGTTAAACCAGTGTTCATTTGACTAAATCTTCATTCTCCCTGTAAAGTCCATTTAAAATTGTATGATTGTTTCCTACCCATGCACAAATTAAAACAAAAATATTACTACCAACAAAGCTTTATCTTTTAAACAGAACTGGGTAAATTAAAAAAAAAAAAATGGTAGTAAATGATCATATGTTTACCTTAGTTCTTTAAGATTTTAATTACAAATTTTTTATGTCAAATAATCTAAAACAGATAAAAGGAAAAACAAAACAAAACAAAACAAAACAAAACAAAAAAAAAAAAAAAAAAAAAAAAAAAAAACAAGAAATGATAATTACAAAAAAAAAAATAAATGCTATGATCATGCTGAAAATAGATCGGACAAAACCAAAAAGTTATTCTGAAGTCATAGAATCATGGATTATTCCGAGATGGAAGGAAACAACAAGGATCATCAAGCCCAACTCCTGGCTCCACACAGGACCATCCAAAAATCAGACCCAACGTCTGACAGCGTTGTCTGAGCTTTTTGAACTCCAGCAGACAGTGCTGTGAACACTGCCCTGGGGAGCCCATTCCAGTGCCCAACGACCTTCTGGGTGAAGAACCTTTTCGTAACACCTAGCCTGACCCTCCCCTGTCCCAGCTCCATGCCATTCCGTTGGCTCCTGTCGCTGTCCCCAGAGAGCAGAGCTCAACGCCTACCCCTCCGCTCCCCTCGAGGGAGCTGCAGGCCGCCATGAGGCCTCCCCTCAGCCTGCTCTGCTCTGGGCTGAGCAAACCAAGGGTGTTCCTCTTAAGTCTTAACTCCAGACCCTTCACAATCTTTGTAGCCTTAATTTTATTTCTGTACATATTTACAATTAAAAATTGTTCAGTATACTTTGGCGTTTGGGCTATAAATTCCATTCCTTAGTCATACCTATTTGTAAGTGGGATAAAGTTGTATCTACTGTATTATACCATTTTTATCAGTGCTCAGAAGCAGTGACACACAATTCACCTCCTAGAAGCAAGGACAATGATACTACAGTTTATCATACAGGCTATTGAGATGATTGTCTAACACAGGTGTGCATCCTAATTTCTGTTTGGATTGTTCACATAGTCAAAAACTCACAGATGGCTGTTGGTAATGTATGCACAAAGGGAAACATGGAAGAACAGTGACTTTTTTTCTTAAAAAAAAAAAAAATGTAGTTGGTTACAACCCCTTTTCATATTATAGATTTCAATTTTACAATAGTGTTAAGTACAGCACTTATACACCAGTTAGGAAACATTTATTTTATTTATCTGTCTATTAGATATCTTAGAATACATTTTAATCTTGTTTACAAACAAGTTTAGAAAATAATTATTGTCAAAACTTATATTGAACTTAAGCATAAGAATTATTTTGCAATATAAATAATTAATATATTCCTTTATGTCTTTCACTTCAAAAATTATAATGCTTAAAATCTGACTGTCTAATGTAACAACAGGAATGGATGCCTGTGCTATATAGCTGATGATAAAATGAACATGTACATTTAAAACTGATAACTCACATTTCTGTTTAGAAATAGACAATGAAGCAAGTCAATTATTCAGCTCCTATGTATATTTTTCTGTATGTTTTGTACATCCTACCTTGCCTAATAGCTGAAAGAGAAATCCTATCTGAGCGGCATTTTGCACGAAGGCATCAAGCACAAACTGAAGATGATGACTGCTTAAGGGCTCTCCAGAGACAACAGGGCTGTGCAAAACCAAAAAAATCCACTTTTAGTTAGCATAAGTTTGTGTAGTAAAACTATTGACTGGTTTTAAAAAAATATTTTCCTTTTGTATAAACAGTAATGGGTAATAACTGTGTGTAAGAGACCATCTGTAGTGCTAGAATACAAGTTTAATGTAGCAGGACTCCCTTCAGGTGAAATAAATGGATGAAACCTGATCAAACATTTTACAAGAAAACCACCAGAAGTCTGGGAAGGATACAATAATAGGTGGTTAGAAAACTTCAGGTTGAAAGAAATCCAATTACTTAAAATCAGAATTTGTACAAAGAAAGGGAGTCTGCAGATTTGCAATGTGGGTCTTAAACACTTTGGATATTAAATGAAAGCAAATGAATTGCAGGAATCACAGATGAAGATGACAGAATCATATGTACTCTTTCGGTGCAAATAAAATACGTCGATAAAGTCATGGCTCCAAAATCCTTCCCCTCTCCCCCCCCCCCCGCTTTTTTTTTTTTTGAACTTTGTAGTGCTACACAAAAGAGGGCTGTGATCTGATCTCTGACCATGTGGTGAAGTGAGATTTTCTCGTGTCCACATTATTTAGTGATTTAGTGCTGGGAAGTTTCTAGAGCAGATGTGTTTTGGAGGGATCTAATTGTAGCAGTCAAAACAGAGCCAGGGTAAAAGCTAACAGTTAAGCGGTATGGACAATCAAGGATTCAGTGCTTAAGCTCACTACCTAGCTCTCTTGTATTTAGCAGAATTTATGGTCTGTTACATTGTGGCTTAGCTATGTAACAAAGGAGAAACGTGCCTTGAAAATGGAGTTAAAATGTCACTGAAGTTCTAGTTTTATGAGTTCATACAATATAAAATGGACATGCTTTCACTTTTCCACAAATCACAGTACTACAGACTGAACATATGTAGCTATTTGGTTTGAAATGCAAAACCTGCATGCAGATGAAAACTACTTTCAATTCAAAATACATATATATTAGAGTGTATCTTTGTTGAACAAATTTTAAAGCTCCCTTTTCCCAGTCACAGATTAAAAAGGTATCAGATACAGATCTTCATGTCAGGAAAACCAGAAGACAGACACTCTGGATACAGAAAAGAAAACACACATACTCTAAGTTCATTATTTTAGGAGGGTAGACTAGACTGTGTATAGCTGTGTAAATACTTTCCAACAGATTCCTTGCATGGAAGAGGTATGTTGGAGGGCGGTTTTTACCAGAATTATAATATAAAATATCTCTTTAAATATCTACAGGTTGATTTTTTTTTAACTTCATTGTGGGTAATTTGAGTGTTCCTTGATTAAGAAAAAAAAAAATGCAGGACAGCAATTGCATTGGCCAGATGAATTTCTAAACTTATACGTATTGGTCCTTAATGTGATACAGGATGTGATTGGTTAGATTTCATACACACTGACTTCCATGTGTGTCTCCTATTGAGGCAATCAATAATGCATACTCACAAGGCATATACTATAACCTCTTGCAGCACATTCAGAACTTTCCTGTGCTCATAGCTGTCAGATACCCAATGTTTCTTGTAGTCATTTTCTGAATGTTGAACTGGTGAGAAGCATTCCCAGAGGGGGAGACTGTGGGAAAATAATTGCCTCATATTTAATGAAAAATGACCCGTAATAAAGTGCTGTTGGTTTTATATGTGTGTGTGGTTATTGTTGTTGTTTGTTTGTTTTGTTTCGTTTTTCTCTTGTTTTTTAAGTTGATGACAAGCTCAGAAATAGTATAATGTAGCTTTGGTAAAATAAATATCTCGTTGTCCCAAATTTCAAAGTGCTGAAATGTCCCAGTTACTAGTGATAACTTTAGCAATTGTTTAAAGCAGTTGAGATATGTCTGCAGGGCTACACTGGTGAGCCTTTTCTCCTGTGTACAACAAATAACTTACATTGCCAATCTCCTTTTGTCTCACTGCCAAGGTTACAGCCAACGAACGATTTTTCCACTTTGTTAATCTGGCGTTTCTGGAGTTTTTTAGGAAACACAGGAAATTCTAGTGCCTAGTAAAATGCAAGTCATTTGTATAACAGTGGGCAAAACTATCAAGTGTTCTGCACCTGCTTTACACTCCAGCACTGTAATTCTGTAAAGTAAACAGTAGATCTCAGGGTCAGATTACAAATTCTAGTAGGCTGTTTGCTAGATTGCCGCTTTGTTTAACCTTTAAGCTTTCATTTAGAAAGGAGAAAGTATCATTGTCACACCAAAAGGGCAGTTAAAGAGTTTTAATTAACTGTGGAGGTAATTAGACCTCCCAGTTTAACAATTATCTGACAATTCTTTTCTCTTGTAAGTCCTTTAAAGGTGCGCAGGGTTTTTGCTTGTTTGTTTGTTTGTTTTTTATGAGAAACAAAATTCATTTCATATCTAGATTGAAAAAAAGTGGATGGAAGACTATGTAGAAAGAAAAGCTGATTCCACTATGAAATTATCTGTTTTCTTTTCCTAATCTATTAACAAGTCAAAAACTATCAGTTTCTCAACCACCATTCCCTGCCAAAGTCCAATTCTAATTCAATTGATCTGTTTAATATTCCCTCCCTCCAACCTCTTAAGTTTCTGCCCTGTTTGGCCCATTGTGATATTCACACTTGTAACAAAAGTGAAAGAAAAGCTTCCCTCACCTTGTTTCCCATAGTGTTTGCTGTTGACAACTGTAGTTTAATGAGTGCCTGTCCTTACAATTATTTGAAATCTCTGAGCCATATATCTGTCTCCCTACAGAAAACAGGGTCTATTTAGTCATGGGAGATATTGCTCATCAGTTTTGATTCTCAATTTGTTTTTAAGATGTTTTTAAGATGTAAATATACTTCAAAAAGCAAGTACGTAGGTCTTTGAAGGCAGAAAATTGAATGTAATACATAACTTCATTTAATGGATCATCTTTACTTAAATTAAAAAATAGAAAATAATTAAATTTTAAAAGGGGGGGAGGCTTTTGTTTGTTTGAATTAATTATTACAGTTTCACCTTAGTTAACTGCACAACAGGTGTGGGTTGGGGGCATATCTCTTGTATTGCTCTGTTGAAACCAATTTCCCATAGACCTATATTCCAAACCAATCTGTTACTGCACATTTGTATGCATATAGAATTATGTTTTACCTTCAATGCCTTCTATGTGAAGCTTGACAATTGTAAGATGATTAAGTATATTTCTCACCAGTACACAAGAGGATAAAGACACCAAATTGAGCAGGTCACCATAAAAGTAAAAGAAGGGTGACAGTGACAGATTTAAGGGTAGAACCTATGTCTGTACATATAATATGTGTTTATTTCACCAAAATATGTTTGTAACATTTAACTATTACAAAATGCCTTTTGGACAGATAGATATGATTTTTTAATAATATAAACCTATGCAGATTTTACTTCAATTCTCTTACACTTAGGAAAAGAAGAGAATTCAGATTGTTGGTGACAAGTGAATTATCATGCTTTATATTGTAATTGGAAGTTGATATCAAAAAAAAAAAAAAAAAAAAAAAAAAAAAAAAAAAGACAAATTAAAGAAAGGCAGGAGAAAGCTAAAAAAACATGAAGAACTAAAAGTGCCGAAATGATGACAGGAGTCAACCAAGAAAAGAACAGCATTTAGCCACAAGGATTTTTTTTTTTTCTCTTTTGGTTGAATTTCAGCGTAAAATAAAAATGAAAAAAGAAAACCAACATTCAACATCATCTCAGGAGTTTTAGGTGCCACCATAAACCTCATGAGATTTACTCTCATTTTATTAACCTCCCCGCCCCCCCCCCCCAATCATTGTGTAGTTATAAGCCCTGTGAATTCTCAGTTGCTTATCATTTATTCTATGTACAATAAATCCTTATTTGTAATATGCACCATATAATGGAGTAGTAAATATTTTCAATTAGCTTTAGTGTCACAGTCCTCAAAAACTGATGCATTTATGTTAATACAAAAGCGTACATGGAACATTTTATCATGCATTAGAGATTTTAATCAGGTAATCTGCACAGCATCTGGAAACCTAAGCAGAGGCAAAGTCTGCTATAACAAAGGCACTGTAACAGTTCACCTTCAGTGAAGAACAATAATGCATTATTAAATTCACTTTCCTGCTCAGTGGTTACACTTAGCTGACCACAGCAAATTTGCTCTCTGCCTGGTCTTCACAAGTTGGCAGAAAAATAGATTCTGTCACATTTAACGGGTTCTGAAAATGACAGGATGCCTCTCTTGGTTTAACTATAAACCATAATCTTTCAGAAGTAAATACAATTACAAATGCCTTTTGTCACGTAGTTCTTAGGAAGGATATTATATGTGGGTTATTTGACTAGCAGATCTCACTATGTACTTGAATATCATTAGAAGGTAGAATTGATATTGCACAACAGCAACTTCAAAAACGAATCAAATTTATATCTTCCTTTGATCCTAAATGACATCATAATTCTTAGAAAACAAAGATACAGATTTCAAATTCCTTGAGTATGGTCAATCTGTTATCAAGAAATATTACTCCTTAGACTAACAAGAAAAAAATATAAAAAAAAAAAGTTCTCTTGTATCCAAAATAATGCTTTAATCTTAGTCTACATCGATAAATCACTTCCTTTGTTTTACGTTTGTCTATTTGACTGAGGGAACTTTTAAGAAAACTGCAAAAGACTCAGTATTCAATGGCGAAAGCATTGATTTGGAATGCAGTTAGCAAAAGATGGCATATTTATATACAAAGAGACTGATTCATTTTGGATTTTGGTGTGCAAGGATTTTATCATGCTTGCAGCATGATAAAAATCTGCTTCATATGATGACATTCACTTTCAGGTAGAGGTCTTGAACCAGCACTTCATACCACTTAAGTCCTGGTGAAGTGCAATTTAGGTCCAAATTAAGATCCATTAAAGAGCTTTAATTAGCGTTGTGTAGGTAACAAGTTTAGCAATTAAATTTTTTCTCCTGTAAGCACTTCAATTCAGATAGTTTTATTACAAATATCTTAGCTATAAAGTGAGAATTATGTAGACTCTTGGAAACACAGGATTAGATTCTAGGATCTGTTTCATTACTTTCTCCACTACAAAAAATTAGGCTTCTTAAGTCATCAGAAGGAACTTTGGTATTACAATGTGTACTGGGTCTGGCTGGAATGTTAACTTTCCCGGCAGCAGCCCATTCAGTGCCGTACTCTATACTTGTAGCTGGAACAGCAGTGTTATCACACCAGTGTTGTGTCTACTGCTGAGCAGCAGTGGCACAGCATTGGGCCTTTCTCTAACCCTCCTAGGGGGTGGGCAAAAAAGTGAGGAGAGAAACATCACTAGGGCAGCTGACCTAAACCAATCAAAGGGATATTCCATACCATGTGGTGTCACACTCAGCAATAAAAGGTGGAAACAGGAAGAAGAGGGGAGGGGTGGGCTCTCGTTGAGAAGACGTCGGTCCTCCTCTCGAACACCGGCTGCGTGCGTTGAGGCCTTGCTTCAAGGACGTGGTCAATCATCGCTCATTTGTGGGAAGTAGAGAGTAATTTCTTTCCTCTGCACTTCCATATAGCTTTCATTTATTTTGTTTGTTTGTTTTCCTCCCTTTTTCCCCTTTCCCTTTTATTTCCCCTTAGTTAAATTGTTTAGTTCATGGTAGTCTTTATTTAATTATTATAATTATTTCCCTTTAATTAAATTATCCTTATCTCAACCCGTGAGTTGTTCTTTGCTTTACTTCTCCCCCTCCTTATCTAAAGGAGGGGGAGTGAGAGAGCGGTTGTGGGGTTTAGCTGCCCAGCACGGTAAAACCACCACACAATGACACCATATCATACAAGTCACATAACACTCAACTCAGTCATCTTCCCTTTAACTGGAATTACTATCTTGTGTTAGGCAGTCTGTCCATAATATGTTTAATTTACTTGTCAACTCTGTACACTGAGAATCTAAAATGGCACAGAAAGTTTCTAGCTTAAATCAGCCCTTTCTAAGAACACTGGTACTGCTTTTGGGACAAGAAGACAAATTAGGATTTCTTAGACTTTGAATGGATACTTCTGGTATTGCTGATCACCCTCCAGCAATGAGGTACTTATGACCTCCTTTTAAACCATTAGCCACAAGCTAGACCTTTTTGCCACTGATGGACAACAGTGATGGTGATGAAATATTACAGTTAGACACAAAACTATCTCAAGATGTAGGAGTTTCTATTCCCTCTGTTGTCTGAGAAAATTCAATCACAATCATCCAATCCAGAAATTTAAGTCATTTTCTGTGAAGAAAATCCTATCTTTTTGTTAAATCTGTTCCACAGATAAGTTCCTCTTCCAAGAGCAAAGCAATATAAGAAAAAATAAGACTACTTCTTTACTTGGGCACTCTCCTAAGCACATGGAGACCTGAGTTAAAACTACTGCCCCACTTACCAATCTACATCAAAATATTCAGTACAGAAAGCAATAAGCTTCAGTTCTTTCTCATAAAAAGAAAAGTTCTGATCACTAATTTATGCTTACAGCAATGCTCATGGTCCCTTTGGCCATCCATAGACATCCATAGAGGGTCAGGGATTAAGACTGTCCACATTGCTTGCTTCCAAACTCAGACTTTGACTTTATTTTGGAGTACTCCAACAGTCTCCAAAACTAACATGTTGAATAGCCAAGGTAATGTGAATAGAAGTATGTCCATACCAATTGGGTCTTAGGGTAAGAATAGTTTCTTTCTTCTTCACAGTAGATATACTGTGGGATCCAATGAAAACTAGATTATGCCACACAAAACGGAACC
>NC_140296.1:42095654-42168154 GCF_964211825.1 Aythya ferina
CATAACTTTTTAACAACAGTCCCTGAAACTATGTGTCTTTGATCACAACCTTAAAGTGAAGCTAGTTGCCTGTCAATGATTAATCTGGAGCTTCCAAGTTCTCTCAGATAGACATAGCTTCTCCTTCTCTGCACCAAATGGCTTTCACCATCCTCTTCCCCATTATGGTGTCACCCATATATATATAACACCCATAATATATATGGTGTTATATATTATGCAGGTTGTTCTGTTAACTTCTTTTAAAAGACTTCTGGCAAATATAACTTATAGAAGATCAAGTTCATCTCTTAATTATAGCTAGTCTACTTGGGAGTTTTGTGGCCAAGAATACATCTTCTCCAAAATTGTAAAGAATCACTGTGAATCAGTCTAATGTATAGTGATAGCCTGCAAGAAAACTTAGAAATATGACTGATCTCTAAAACCAAAGGAAGGAGAATCAGGCATAAAGGAAGATTTTCCTGTCTCTGTCCATTGGGATCCTAAACAACCTTTTCAAACACAAAGACAAACCTGTTCAGAGGCAGAAAATCAGTGATTAGTTTTGCAAAGTAGCTTTCTAAATAGCATAAAGAAAAAAACAATGCCAATCAACAAGATACTAGATACATCTTCAAAGTGCAGAAGCTTTTTCAGCAAAAGAAAGTTCAAAGGAAGGAACAAATCAAAACTGTTTTTCTCTGAACTATGACAGTATTGGTCCAGATCAGGAAAATCCCAAACCTTCTGTACTCAGTGAAAAAAGTATATTTGAGAATTTATTGTAGTTATACATTACATGCAATGTTAGCAGAATATGTAATAATCATGTTACTACATAGAACAAAAATATGATGATACTAATAATAAACAACAACAATGTGGAGATTTTTTTTTTTTTAAAAAAAGGAAATAACATGAAATTGATAAAAAAGAAAAAACATCAATTGTATTAAAATTACTCATACTATTTTCAAGGAAATACTATCTATGTCTAGGCTACAGATCTTCAGGCTTTTCACAAGTGATTTTTTGGAAGTGTCTTTGTGACAAGTGACTTTGCATTTGAACAATTTAGGAAAAACTTAAAGAAAACTAATTGCAGAGAACGTTATTAGCACTTAGTTTCTGTAAGTAGTCTCAAGTGGAAGACATTCTTTAAATTTTGCTGTAAGCTGTCTTTTCTGTAACAGTAACCACACATATAAAGTGACACAACTAAGGCCTAGGAGATAAATGTGTTTTGTTTTGTGTTTTGTTTGTTTGTTTTATTTTTTTTTCCATTAAAATTGAAATGTACTTATTAAAGTGTACTTATGCACATTTTTAGGAAGGATATATATATGATTCTATATCTTTAAATTCACAAAATAATTGTGTGTTTAGTAATTTCTTTAGAATTAATTTCTTGAGCATCTAGACACATCATGTATTTTTTTTTCTTTTGCAAATGCATTGCTTTGTATAGTAAAATGTAAAACTAAAAATAGCTACTTTGGAGAAAAAGAATCATATTTGTCTGGTCAAATTCAATACTGTGGCATATATGCACACATAGAGTGAACACCTATAAATTCATTGACTTAATTTCCTATAATATATCTTTCCTAGCAGCAAACACAAAGGGAACTAATGATTTAAAAATTAATGTGGCAGCATGAGAAAAAAAAAAATCCTTTCTAAGATCTTATCAATTACCACTACATCTTCTGTTTAACAATTCATTTTTAAAAAGAAATCAAAATGAATACATACATGTTTTCAAAGGGGCTTTTAACTTCCCTGTACTTTATATGTAATAAAAGACCATCAAAGGTTATAAAGACCATGTATTATAACACAGGCAAATAGTTACTATTGAAAAGAAAGAAAAGACACAAAAAATAGGGAGGGAAATACTTTTGGGAAACTTTGTGGGGCACAAAGCACAAAGGAATTACATATACAGTTTCTTTTAATAATTTGGAATAAATTGTGGGGTTTTTTTTGTGCACACGTGACAAACTTGAGTATATTTGTAGAGTCTGATATGTCCAGAATGAACTTGAGTCACATAACCACAGATTAACTGGTATACACATGTAATTGGGATGCAAAACTGCAATGAGTTCAGTTTGCCTGGGATGTTTTGGAGTAGATGTGCATTTATCAGTCAAGTGAAAACCTTTCAACAAATCTCTCATACATTGTGTCAAAACTACTACTACACTAGCAGAATAAAGGTCTTGCAAACAGACCTGCAGAAGAACTTCTTGTTTGGAGGATGGCTCAGTGAAAGTCTCTTTGTGAAATACTCTTATTTGCTACATCACTAAAAAGAATTTTCAGAATTTTGTACCACCTTTATACTCCTTCCTACAAACCCAAACTATTTTATTCAGTAATGTGAAAGGTTTCTGAGATTTCTGTGGGAAAAAAAAAAAAATAAGATAAAAAGAAAAAAAAAAATCTGGCTTCTTAGTAAATAACAACCCATTAAGAAAACAAATTGCAATTTCATTTTTCACCTTTGTCGTCCATTAACCATAATAACTTCTAATGTACTTTAAGCATTCTTGAGCCTCTTGGGCTGAAGGTAGAGACATACTAACAACCTAAAGTGTCTAAAGATTATTTCAGTGATACTGGCTTACTCTAACCTTTTATTTTATGGATCTCTGTATTATCTCTCATGTTACAAATTTGACTATATGTACTGTGTTTAGGGTCTGAGAAATATTGAAAGCTCAAATCAAGATTGATTTCACAATGTGCTAGATGATATACAGCCTAAACTCAATATGTTAAGAAGTAGAGACTGAAGAACTGAAACATGTCAATTAAAAATATATTTGTAGATAGATACCCATCAAGGTCTGTTAAAACCCTTCTATCTCCATTAAAAATGCAATATTCAGAAAAATAGATAATGTATAAAAACTGTTTTGGAAAAAAAAATGTATATACATTTTATAAATATCTCTCTGTGTGTGAATGTGTACAAAAATAAAAATAAACAAATAAAGTATGTTTACACAAGCAGTAACTGGGCAGCAGAGCTGTGAATGAAAATTCCCTTTTAGGTCAACTGCTGACAACTGCCTTTGAAATGGGACTTTTTTAGAGAACTAGCTAAAATCATAACACTGAGCAGAAACATATTTTATGCAAAGTTCTGGAGTATGTGCTTGCTGATTTTGCTTGAGGACAGGTCAGGTAGAAGAGAATATTAGATGATGTTACAAGTTCCTGAGTTTTTCATACTTCTAAAAATATTGTCATGTGTGTTTCTATATTTATCATGGTATGATGCATATTACTATATATATATATAAGTTTACTTCCGGAAATACAGACTGAATATCTATATGTAGGATGACATTATTATTAGTTCCTTTTTTGATGCTTGACTGCTAACAGTAAAATACAATTCTTAAATTAAAATGCAATATTTAAAGTATTTTCTATTTCACACTAAGGATATTTTGGAATTTGAATATTTTATTTTATAAGATAGTAGCCAGAGGACTAAGACTGTTCATATCTCTGTAGAGAGGGACATAAAAATAGAAAGAAATACTGGGACTTTTTAATATGTGGATTTGATAGAGTTATACCTTAATTGCTGCTATCATAATAGTCAAGAAGCAGTTATTGTTGATTATCTGAAAATTGCCTAAGACATTTCCATTTATATCAAAGTTAAAAAGCTTTTTTGAAAGAAATAATTTAGCTTCTTTTGTGAACTTGGTGAATATTTTATATTTTGTTATAGAAAACTCCATGAACATTTTCAACAGAGTGTCCTTCCCATAACACCTCAACTAACTTATTCAATTTAAAATGTAAGCATGACATTCAGGCTTCATTTGCTGTTGGTGTCAATCTAAAAAAATATAAATTGATGCAGACAGAAAATTCTAATCTGATGCCCTAGGGCCAAATTCAATAAAAGACTTAGGCATCTAAATTTGGTGTTAAAGCAAGTAACTTTTAGGTGTTTGTCCCCCAGAAAGAAATCTTGGGCTGACATGAGCTGGAGCTTACTGCTAGACACGTACTTGTTAGGGGGTGATATAATCTGCCAGTTCCTACAACATCACTTAACAGTATCCAAGCCAGCTACTACAAAGTGGGACCTAATGAAGTTAAGAAATAGAACTGTATTCTGTCTAAGTCAATACAAAGTATTGTGCAGCTACCTGGAGATAGCATATAGACTCTGGGTAGTGGACTGAGCTATGAATTCCACCTTGCAGATTCCCTAAGACCAGAGCCTGGGGTCATAAAGGTAAAGCTATGATGTTAAATTATACTTCTTTTTCCAACATAATGCACAGTGATTAAGGGTACTCTCCAGGAAATGTGTCAATTCTCTTCAATTCTCTTTTCTATCTATAAGGAATTAGGAATCACACCTCTAACCTTAAGGAGGTCAGGGGTAGGTGGTTAACTTTTGTAGTCTTTGTAGTAGCAACTAAATATACCTAAGAACTAAATAATACTATATATCAGCAGAAATTGAGGGATTTATCTAGAGCAAACTCTTAGGGTCATCGAAACTTTTACTGTACCTGAAAAGACTCAGTCTCTTAATTTTAAAGTAATGAATTGAATGGATCTTTTCTGATACACTGCTTATGCTTCATGTAAGTCCTTTTTTGTGCAAGATCATACCTAGTAAAAACAAATATGCATCACTGAATAACCTATAATCGTAGGTTACAAAATTAGATACTTGGTTTTGATAATGGCCATCAAGTACTTGAACTAACATCACACACTTGAACTTTCCTCCTTCTTCCCAGGATCATTTGCAGTTCTACAGCCTGCTTACAGTAAATTTTGAAAATCTGTTATGTTCTAATAATCAAAAACAAAACAAACAAACAAAAAAACTACTGGAAGTCTAGGGTAATTGACTATTTTGGATATATATTTTTAAGGTTATAACATCTTGAATTCTATATTAATTGTGAGGTGGAAGTGCTCTGCAGTGTCTCCAGCTGTCCCCCATAGTTTAGACTGGTAACCTGGCTGAAACACAACATAACTCTCAAGTCGATTTCTTTTTTTTTCTCATGGAACCCAAAGAATGGGTGAAACTTTAGATGTGTCTTGCTGGGTCTTGCCCCAGCATGAAGCTGGACATGGCCAAGTTGCATAACTGGAGTCAGAGGATGGAATATGTTCCCAGCACCCACAGTTTACATGTCATCTTTGAGAACAGAAACTCTTCCTGTTTTTCTGCAACAAATACTGACCCAGAGCCCATTGCAAATTTTCCAGTTTATTAGGCAGTAAATCAGATCCATAGAACCTAACTAGGTTCTTGGTAGGATAACGATAAACTAGTTGCAATAGAAGTTGAAAAAAAAATAAACTCATTTTTGCTAGTGACAATAAATCTGGCTGAATTTTTTAATAGAATTACATATGATCTTTGAAAACTTACACAATTCCTGGATCTGGTGAGAAAGATGATTAGCCCCTCTGACTCAACATAAATTCTCATATGTTGATCAGATGTCTCTTTTATAACTTTTTTCTCACTTTAACTTCTCTGTTGAAAACAAATAAATATTCCCTGAGTTCAGAATACTTCAGAGATTTTTGGTCTTCTCATTTCTTTGATGGAAGAGGGGACAAGAAAACACAGGACCTTTCTACTAGGAAGGATTTCTCAAGTTCTCACAGGTTCAATTAAAGGCCCTTTTATACCTGCAGCTGATACATTTGTGCCAACAAATATTTAGAAGAAAACACAGTGATGTTTAAGGTCTCATGGTACTTACTCAGAACACCTGTTCTCCACCCCCACCCCCATTTCTTTTTCTTTTGAATCAGACGATGAGGGTGATGTGGCTTCAACTTTAAGAGTACCACCACCTAAATATATTTGTTTTCCTTTTTTGATGTGATTGCATTCTGACTGATTTGCAGTGACAGAAGTAGATAATTACTATCACCACAAATATCTATAAACTAAATCACTTCTTTTAATACAGATTAGTGCAATATTAAAGTTACAGAATTGGTATGAAAGACATTATAAATGTAGTCATGACAGAAAACAATTTTTAATTTAGTATACCCTATCAATCTAGATAGCCCATGAATATTTACAATTAATTCAGTAGGCTGGAACAAAGGGAGGGGGGAGGGGGACAGGGACAGAATATCGAAGGTTTGACCTAAGGACAAAATGAATTCTCTGCAGTTTTACTGAGAACAGATCTTGGGGAAAAAAAAAAAAAAAAAAAAAAAAAAAAAAAAGTGAACTGGCAAACAGATTGGACATCTAGAATACTATTAAAAAAAAAAAAGGCTTAAAAAAATGAATGACATATAAAAATAATAGCAATTCTTAATATGTATTTCTATTTGCAGGATTTACCAGTCTGATTACACTTAAGTGAGTAACTTCCAAAGGTGAAATAAAATCATTTATGGAAATTCAAAACAAACCTATTTGATCACATCATATTTCACAGCAGGGATACAATTTGTAGGGGCTGAGCGAGGGCACAGTATAAGCTTAAGAAGGTTGTGTGTGCAATGAACCAAACTAAAGGGTTTATAAAAAAGTAATGTTTCCATTAGTTTGGGGGGTTAATCCTATTAAAAATGACACCTGTCCAAAATAGAAGTGTCCAGATTTTATTTTTTTCATATCTCACTGTTCAAACACAAGGCAGAGAAAGTATCATAGCTGATAAAATGTAAGATATGGCACAAAAGTCTTATTTTGAAATCTTTGTCGCTGTAGACATTTATCCCAAGTGCTAGTGTACCTTTTGATTTTTCTCTCGCTGTGCTCAAATAAATACTTTTTTTTTTTTCTAAGTCCCAAAGTATCTTTTCAAAGTATATTTCATATTTTTAACCACCGTTCCACCAAAATGTTCCTTGTCTATAAAAATGTTTTAAATTTTTATATATTAAGTGAACATAATGCATGAAATACACCTTTCAAAATTCTACTGCCCTTCCAAATACCCCTCTAACAACCTTGTACAGGAACTTTGAATACCAACAGAGATGAAATGGTGTCAAAATCAGTATAACTTCACGTGGACTATTCACCTAGATCAAACATGTTGGTCATATACTCAATTAAATTTAAATCCCATTATGTAATGTATACCAGCCTCATTTTATGTAATTCCCTAGTTTAATGGTTTGGTATTAGCCTTTTTATTTTTTGCACACATGGACTAATTTTCACGGTGCTCTGTCCCTTTGGGAAGTAGGTTGTTAAAGTCAGCTGGATGAAGACAGAAACTTAATACCTAAACAGAGTTGTAGAAAGGCCAGAGACACAATGGTAATATAAAACCATTTTTCACTCATCTTTCTTCGTAATATTTATGAAATTCCTCCCTCAGATAAATATTGTTCATTAAAGTCAAGCACCACAAAGTAGAAGAATCTGGGAATCTATAATCCTGTTATAATTGAATTTTTGAAACAATAATCACAGTATTAAAGGAAATCACAATTATTACTTAGCTTTTGAAACAATGCATTTTACAGTGAAACAATAAAGTACTCATATTCATATTACCTTTCTCAATGTGTATTCTTTTTGACTCATGTCCCACATCATGACCAGCCAGATCACCCTCCTTAGGTCCAGGAAGGACATTTGGTGACAAACCCATCAGCATTTGGTTCATAGATAGGCCATTCTGATGGACAGCTGCTAGACACAAGAACAGGCAGAAACAAAATCAACCATCATTTTAACAATACAATTTTTTACTTATTTTATATATTCTTCCTTTTAATTATACATGAATCCTAATAATCATGCAGTTACTTAATTAGTGCTATCAGTAGCCACACAACCAGGGAGTTTCGCTATGCCTTCCTAAAAACAGTTCATTTTCAAAAGAAGAGTTCAGTAACTTTGGACCCAATTGAATATTTGTAAACATTTTCTTATTTAACAAGAAATTAAATGCAAAATGAAACAATATGGAAAAGAATAGAAGGTTCTAAGTGAGACATTCATTATTTTGGTTATTTTTATTTTGTTTTATATGTTATCTTTTCCAAAGTACACTCTCTCACTTCCTTAAATTAAGTATTGTAACCTTCCAGCTAAGAAATTATTGTTTTTCAGAAATATACTATCTAACATCAAGTTTGCCAATAAAACTTCTAGAAAAACTCTTTCCAACTGTTCTTAAACAGAGCTTTATGATTCAAACACAGCGTGGAACCCACGACACCCCTATATCCCAATGTTTTATCCCTAAAAATTGTATTTACAAGAGGCTTACACCATCTTCAACAGACCATTTTTTCATATGTAGCCCATATTTCTGTAGTAGTTGTCTTAATCTTGTTGGCACCACAAAAGCAGATGCACATAAGAATCGCTTGTTACATTAACAGGTCAGATAAGAGAGAAAGGGTTGTTTTTTAAGTAAGCCACTGAAATGATTATTTAAGGGACTCTGTTATGATCATCGCATTGGAAGAAAAAAAGTATAGAGCTCCCACTGTTATCTGCTGGTAGGTAAGCAGAGAAAGCTAAAGTAGAAAGGAACTTTCTGTTTTATTTACTCTTTTACTTCTTTTATTTAAGGGAAAATGAAGAAGGTATTTAATAAAGCAAAAATAGATGACAATTAAAAAAATAAAAATCCATCTTTTGTTGTGCATTGGGGTTTTTTTAGCACTTTACAAAAACCTCGAGAAATAGATAGGTCATATTATATGGGATGCCAGTCTGATCTGTACTCTCAGTCATCCAAGTGATAAGAAAACAGAATTCTCAGCTTGTCATGGACAGGCCTCATTTGTTTCCTTTTGGTAAATCATTTTTCATCACATAGTAAAGACAGATCTTTCATCTGAAAGTCAGTGAAGAGCCAGCTTCCTGAGTCTGCAGAGAGCCTGAATGGAAACACTCTAAAGATCACACATCTGCATCTAACCAACGCAACTACATAATTCATAGTTATTTCTTAACTTTCTGTTTATATGGCAAATACTCCAGTTCCACCTACTGACAAATTCCACTGTGGAAATATGCCTTAAAAGCATAAAAATCTGCAACGGAGCAATAATAAAAGAAAAGGACAAGTACAATATAAATTTAAGTTAATATCCATAAAATAATGAGCATTTAAACCATCAGTTTCCAGTCTGGATTATGGAACCCAGCGTCTTTGTCACATAATTTACATCATTTACACAGAGCCTTGATAAAAATAGTATTACTCTGAGACACCATGGTTTAATTTCACTCTGCCCCTTGTAAGATATGAGGCGATAATACTCTGTATCATATGTCTCACCATTACAAGTTTTTACATTTAAAGGGTTTATAAAGTACACATATTTTAATCGATTTAAACTAATTCTTCTCTTTTCCAAGCAATTCTATGATGTCAAATGTTGCTTATGAAGTCAGATTCGATTTAGAAATCAAACTAGAGTAAACAAATTAAATAAAACTCAATTTCTTTAAAAAAAGGTTTACACTACATGTTCAGTTCTAAAAATTAATCCAGAAAATTGCTTCCTGTGTGCAATTCTGTATTTCATAGCTTGAATCTTTATGTTTAATATAACATGATGGCAGTTTATATCAGTAACTGTTATTGTAGCATCAGGTATTATGATACTGTAAACTGGGGAATATTGTGTTGGGAGATAGCTATTGCAGATGAACTTTTGAACATGATACCTATGAGATCTATTTAAGACATGGGTATTTAGGTTAGAAAAAACATCTGTCCCTAATCAAATTTAAAGTGGTGACAAGGAGAATAATGTGACCTACGGATTCTGTCTGAAGAGCTCTCAGTCCGTGCAGGAGAGCTGGACACACTGCTGCTTCGATGAGAGGATGGGTGGCTGCCAGGTCTTCGACCCTCTTCAAGAGAAGGAGCAGGAGAAGGACTGTCTGGAACACGTTCCTATACCCCATGAAAAATAAGTTCAAAAAAAGGCATGTTAAAACTAAAGCTTTGTGGCTTCCAAACATAATTTCCCTAAACTGTATCTACCTCCTAGGTCACAACCAATTTTTTTTTGCCTCTGTTGAGGTGTCCAGGATTTGCAGAGTATTATCAAAGGAAACTTAACAATTTTAGGACTCTAGATCTAGAATAGATTTTACTATTCAGCATTAAAGTTTCTCTCATCTGATCAGAATTTTAAGACACCTTCCTGACTACTTATAAAAATAAAGTTTTATTTTTTTATTTTTATTTTTTTTTAGTCACTTGAAATCAGTATGCTGTTGACCCTATGTCTGAAACTGTTGTCCAAATGCATCTTGAACTCCAGCAGGCTCAGTGCTATGACCACTGCCCTGGGAAGCCTGTTCCAGTGCCCTCTCAATGAAGAATATTTTTCTAATATTCAGCCTGAACCTCCCCTGACAAGGCTTTTTTCCCTCAGGTCCTGTTGCCAGAGAGAAGAGATCAGCATCTTCCCCCCTCAGCTGTCATTGTGAGGAAGATGTAGGCTGCCATGTAGGCCCCTCAGTCTCCCCTCCTCTAGGCTGAACAAACCAAGTTATGATAGCCGCTCCTCATATGTCTTCCCCTTCACCACCTTTGTAGCCTTAATTTTATTTCTGTACATATTTGCAATCAAATATTGTTCAGTGTACTTCAGGGTTTGAGCTATAAATTCCATTCTTAGTCATACCCATTTGTAAGTGTTAAATACATGGGAGCAAGTAGTATCTACTTACTGACTGTATTGTATCATTTTAATCAGTGCTCAGAAGCAGTGACACACAATTCAGCTCCTAGAAGCAAGGACAGTGATACTGTAGTTTGTCATACAAGCTATTGAGATGATTGGCTAACATAGGTGTGTATCCTAATTTCTGTTTGGATTGTTCACATAGACAAAAACTCCTCTTCTTTAGGCTAAACAAACCAAGTGATGTTGGCCACTTCTCATAAGTCTTGTGCTCTAGACCCTTCACCATCTATGTAGCCCTCCTTTGGGGTTTTCTAATAGTTTTATGTTTTTCTTATATTGTGGCACCCAAAATTGCACACAGTACTTGAGGTGAGACTGCACCAGCGCAGAGTAAAGTCAAACAAATGCTTCCCTTGACCTTGGAATGGTGTGCTTGATGCACCCCAAGATATGGTTGGCTCTTTTGGCTTCCAGGGCACACTGTTGACTCATAATCAAATTCCCATCATCCAAAACCCACAGATCCCTCTCCATGGGGCTGCTATCTACCCTCTCACCCCCTGTACATATATCCAGGACTGCCCTTTCCCAGGTGCAGAATCTGGCACTTGCACTTGCTTGTCATATTGTCTTGTTAAACTTAAAGTCCAAATGTCTGCTAAAACTATGAAGCACAAACCTGGAATGAACCACACTTATTCTTACATTGTTTTTCATTTTTGGCTTTGTAACTACTTCAAAGAGGGGGAAAAATGCCCACCCACGTTTCTCTATCAAGAGGAAAGCATAGCTGGGAGGAGCTAAAATGTGCCTCAAGATGTCCCTTGATTCTGAAAGTTAGAACATGAAGACTGTGATTGTTTGATCTGCTGTATGAGAACTGTAGCAGGGAGAAACATCCAATATTTACAAAGAACTTTGAAAGATACAATGAATAAAGAGAGATGAGTTCAGAATAGTCCTTCACAGAAAATTATCTGTCTTCCCCTGCAGTTTCCTGTTTAGTGCTAATAGCTCCCAAGATTGTCATTGCTAAAATAGGTGTGAATTAGGTTGTTTTGGTTAAATACTGATAAAAATAAATAATTCTTATAATGGAAATCTAGTCAGGGGCCTGAAAATGTTAAACTAACTAACTAACTTCCTTTCTTCCTTCCTTCCTTCCTTCCTTCCTTCCTTCCTTCCTTCCTTCCTTCCTTCCTTCCTTCCTTCCTTCCTTCCTTCCTTCCTTCCTTCCTTCCTTTCAATTGAAATTCTGGTTTCTAATGAAACTAACAAAGAGGCTGTATACACTCAACTCCTTAAAAGCTTTCAATAATGAAATAATACACAATATGTTTAATAACATATATGAAAGCTTCCTGATGCAAATGTCTTAAAGGTGTTTGTTTATTTTTCTGAAGAGAAAACACTTTAGCAGCAGTCATTGCTCTTCATGCACAACAGGTAGATGAATATTTATTTTGTTTAATGCATTGTTGAATGCTATGAAACAGCAACAAAACTATCAATAGTAATCAATAGATCCAGGTAAGCTTTATAATAAATATTTGCTAAACTTGAGATTGTGATTACAAAGGGATTCAATGGGCTTATTGATGGAGTGGAAGAAGACCTTTCAGAGCAATGTATCAAGACATTCAAGTGGATTCCACTTTAATAGACTAGGATTTTTAAGTCAAAAACATTGATGAGGATAGTTTAACTGCATCATAGCTCTAGGCTTATTATGACTTTGATTGTATTTATATGTCCATGAACTGGGAATTCAAGAGGAGGATTATAGTTAAGATGTTTTCCAAATGTAGAAGATTTATTTCTTTAGATTTAAGCGGATTTAAGCATGCACAGTGTACAGATTTGGTATAAACTGAAACACAGTATATCTAATCATTCATTTAATATATAATTTCATTGTTTGGCATGCAATATATTGTTCTTAGAAGGGTTTCATTAAAATGAAATCCAGTGAGCATGTAAGATTTGAATACAGAGCTGCAGAGTAAATTAATTTATTTAAACAGCTTAATTTGTTTATCCTATTTATTTATGTGCGCTTTTACAGCATGTATTATGAGATGGAGAGACCAAAAAGAATGCACAGGACAGAAAAATATAATTATCATGCAAACAAAACAGATAATGAGTTTTATTCATATATAATATGACATAGCAGAAAAACTCTATGAGAAAAATATATATACTGGCTTTATCAATTCATTTTTAGAATACCCTTTAACCTAACAAGAAATAGGATTGCAGAAATGGGGAATGAATTAATTGAATAACTTAACTCATTTTTTATATCCTTGCTTCATAATTCAACAATCAATAGTATAGTCCATAGCAATTTTTTGTCTTTATCAAAACTAGCTGCAATAATAAATGGAAATTCTGCTAATAATATAATGAAATCCTCTGTAGCTCTAAAAAGTCACAGTGATAAACTAATGGTGCTGGAATATCAATATAAACTGTCTTCCTTACTACAGATTTTTGTGTATAAAAGATGGATTCTGTCTGTGGTAAAATATTAACTTTACATTTATAATTACTTCACTTAAATTTTCTCAGAAAAAGAAATGTGCAAAAATGTATTCGATAAGTAATTCAGATGATCAGAACTTTTTTTTGTAACATCTGCTAAATGTCACTTTTGTATAAATAAGAAAACAATAAAGAATTATTTTTGGTGTTAAAATCCTGGCACTAGAAAACATCTAGGATATGGTCCGTTATCCATTATTTTTCCTAAAACTTGTTCATTCTTAGGACAAACTCAATTCAACTTAATTAAAAATATTTCTAGAGAATCTGGTGTTGGCTTGTAATGTCATTACAGTAGTTGTCTTCTAGCAAACAAACAAACAAACAAAAAGAAATTGAGTGACTTTATTTCAAATGTTTTGCTAAAAATGTAGTTATAAGAAGAAAACCATGAGGGGTTCAGTTTGAAATAGACAAATCTGTTTGTTGGTATCTAAATGCAGCTTTGACACATTAGATAGATATGAAACTTCAGAGACAACCATATTCAGGATGAAGGTGCAAGTGTCTCAGTCAATTGAGATATACACAGTAAAGCCAGTGTAGCCTCATCCAAAACAAGATACCTATGGTTTAATTCAACTGCTCACATGCAGATATTCAGTGCCATTTGAGACACAGAAGAATTTTGAGATGTCCATAGTAAATTGACATGCAGAACCTACAAAAAATCCAGGTGGCAGCAAGATGCCAAAAACATTCTTTACATATAGGCTGATAAGATGAATAGATCCTAAAACTCAATATTTACCAGAAAACAAGAAATGCAGAATTATTTATCACTTGGAAAATATAATCCCCGCTAACCAACTTTTTCTCCGTTCTTTGCTTGCTTACTCATAAGAAAACGTAGTGTGAACAATGTAGTGCATATGTTGCAATTTAAGATATGTTGAGCCAACATTTCAAAATACTCAGGCATCAGAAGTGGAGGCTATAATAAGCAAATGGGCAATGCACTTATAAGGGACAAATTCAGAGATTTAGAGCCAAATTTATTTCAATATTCTTTACAATTATTTGCAAATAATGAATTCTAAGTATTTAAGAATCTCATGTTTAACTCTTCCAAAAATTCTTCTACCATACTTGGAACATTCACTACAGGGACAGCTGTGTTCTTACCCCACTTACCCCACTGATATTACAAGTTACAGACCCTCAATATCAAGTCCATTTTATAAATAACAGTTCTTGTTCTTGTGAAAAGGTGGTTGTTGTTTGTTTGTTTGTTTTTATTATTATTATTTAATTTTTGTTTGTTTGTTTTATTATTATTGTTTGTTTTTTTGTTTGTTTGTTTTTTCAAGAACATAACCCACAACTGTCTCAGTCTGTCCAAGTAAAACAGAAATGTCTTGCTGTACTTATCAACACCCCTCTACATTTTTCAAACAGCTTTTTGCATAGACGCAAAGACTCATTCCTAAGTAAATTCTTATTAAGAGTTATCTGAAAATATTAGAACCAGAATGGTACCAATATGGTAACCAGAACACCATACACATTTCTTCCTTATATATGTTTTTTTCTTCTTACCAGGTACTAAAAAGTAGTTATTCAACATAAATCTATTTAAATCTTTTTTTTCTGCTCCAGCAGCAAAAAATTCATTCTTTGGAAAGTGCAACCTTACCAGAAGTCTTACCCAAATACCTACCATCAGGTAAAGTTGATGGAGTTCAACTGTTGGTCCCTTTATCACTATCCTAAATTATATATTTCAGGTAATACATATAGGATTAATTAATCTGCTCCTAAAATGATGGACAAGGAAGTATACCTTCTAGGTTTTCACCACTTCAGCCTTCCCACAAACGTTCTTTTATTCTTCACCATTCCCATTCCTTAGCGACAAAGTTCCAGAATCATTCTAATAAAATTTGAATGTGACTACCTCCAATAGCCATCCATTTTTATTTTATTTTTTTTTAAATCTTCTGCATATTTCTCTCCTACAGGTAATTTTAGTCTTTCTCTTTTGTTCTAATCTGCTTCTCCATAAGACTCATCTCTTGGGCTTAGTCATCCTTTAAATTTAGGCACAGACTGAGTTTTAGACATACAACTGAGATTATCTGAAAAGATACATCATTATTAATACTATTCACCTTTCTTGATGCTCTTCAGTGTTGAGCAAACTCTTTTAAGGACATTTCTTTTTTAAGTCATGCAGAAGACAAAATCATGTCCAATGTCATACTTTTCAATAGTTTGGGTGACTTCCTACTGGGGGAAGGATACATGACAAAAAATGTTCCATACACTGTTAATTTTCAAAATTAAAAATAGGTTTTTGTTTGTTTGTTTGTTTTTGTGATAAAATTATAATCATCTCTTTCCAAATGACCAAAGCACAGCTTCTTACTCTTTCGTTAACTACTTGACCCATTTTGAACTTGAGTTGACAACTATGTCAGGAATGGCTTTCTTGTGAAATGACATACTTATTTGATATTGTACTAGTTGAAAGACTGAAAGAAGTGAATCTCTCAGCTCTTTTTTATATTCCTTGTAAACAGGACATTTTGCTTTTACAGTTTTATCTTTCCTTGAGCTTTAGCCTATAGTGCTATCAGACTCCAAATTAATGTTTAGTCTGAAGAAGTACAAGATGTTAATAATTATTTCTTAACTTCCTCGGTCACTACTATAAAATTGGTGTTCATTCAAGCTGTCTGAATGCTACACATTTTTATTTTCTGTTTCTGTTTTTGAATAGCACTATCAGCTTATCTGATCTTGCTGATATCTCACTGATGCAAATGTTGTCTTGTTGTCTTTTTTTTCTATTCTTTTATTACACACGTTTCTAATCCCAATCAAAATTCACAACTTCAAATGTTTTGTATTGTCATTAATTATACTATTGAGGTTTTTGTTATAATATTTGCCTTTTTATCTATTTTTGATATTTTTCATCTGCATTTTTTCATTTTTTTCTACCTTACTGATAACTGATACCACAAAATGTAGAAAGTGATTAATAGACAAAAAGACTATAGATTTGTTTGATTTTTATTTCTCTCTTTACTGCATGATCATTGGGAATATCAGCAGAAGTTAACTGGCTAGAAGGAAAAACAGACTAACAAGTAACAGTTTAACTATTATTTCAACCAAATCCCTT
This sequence comes from Aythya ferina, assembly GCF_964211825.1. NCBI lineage: Eukaryota > Metazoa > Chordata > Aves > Anseriformes > Anatidae > Aythya > Aythya ferina. The sequence goes on from NC_140296.1 coordinate 42,111,970, forward strand.
GAAATCATGGTCTGTACATAAAGCATAGCCAGGTGATGAGTTTCACAGGCCACAACAGATTTAAAAAGAGAGAGAGAGAGAAAGGCTAGCTGTCCTAGTGAAACCAGAGCAGCACCTGGTATTGCAATAATGACGAAGCAGGATCATTTCTGGAAGTGTCACTGAGCTTCTGGATTCTGTGTGTTCTCATTAAAATGTCCTGACAACTATTTTGGAACCACTTCTTATTTGAATGTATCCTTTCAACTGAATTCAAACTCAATTCTTTTTTGCCTTGGAAAATACATATTTGGACTATATGTGTGTATATATATATATATATATATATATATATATACACACGTATATATACGTATTCCTATATATTCCTCTATGGTATACAATGCACATAGGCATTTATGTATGCAACATGCAAACGCATAGACATGCAAAAAACTTCTTCAAATTGAATTATCACTTTCTTATTGGCAGGTTGGACAGACTTTTCTTCATTTTTTCCCCCTCTCTTTCTCTGAAAATCAGGTCTTACTTGAAAAATAAAAACATTTAAGAATAAGAAGCAGTGGTATGAATTCATTCCACAAGGTCAATCAAAACTGTAGATCCAGCCAAACACCAAGAATGAGATTCATTTAGCTAAATGTAGTTGTCTACAGTACAAATATCTACATCTGAGCTTCTCACCTTAGGCTTATTGTTTTTCCATACATTTATCCTTCAAGGTACAATTCACTTCACTCTATAAAGTAGATATCTAAAAAAGGTTCAATGAGTTGTGCCTTAGAAGACAGCAAAATGAATCCCATCCATTGTACCTCATGGTCATTTTAAATCAAATTAATTTTACATCACATACATAGTTCTCTGTTACACATATGCAAATTGACAAGCAGAAAAAAATATATACTATCTTCTCTGTATCATGTGAGACATTTATCTGCAGATATTTGCTTTACACAAATCACTTCACATAAGCATACTGTTTAAACAGTAATAGAATCCCGTATTATACCAACAAAGACATTATTCCCAGTTACATGCCAGGTACACAGGAACCATCCTCTAAGTCCATAATAAAACAATCTGTAAGATCTTCTTACACTAAATAAACTAACAGTACTAGAAGTGTTCATATACATATTTATGTTAACTTAAAGAAAGAAAGATTCTGACTAGCTTGGTGATTTTCTCTATTATGCACAAGTTCATACGTACAATTTTAAGATATACTATTCTTTGTGGTCACAACAAAAAGAAAATTAAATATTAATTGTTTTTCCAGTCTAAACATCTAAAGCTAGATATTTCAGGAGCTAGTAAGTGTTCTTAGATTTATTCTAGACTACTTAGAGTATTTTCTTTACTATTAGTAAATATGTACCACTATTTACGTTTTTTTTATATATATTAAATCAAAATTCTCTTTATACAAAGAATTGCTATGTCATATGTATCAGATAACGAAGAAATGAAAATAGCTTCATTCACAAATTGAAGAAAACTACTTTAAAGTAACAACACGCAAATGTCTCTAGAAATAATAAGTTATCTGAAAAATCAGGCTTTTTTCATTAGGCATTCAAAAAAGTTCATTTTTAGCAATTTGGCATATAACTATTTTGGCCTCAATAATTTTCTGTAAAATGAATATAGTATACGTCATGTTGCAAATATGTATCCACCACTCTTTGCGTGTTATGTTTCTGTAAGGCACAGAAGTGTCCATAGGAAACTTCTGCATTCCACACCAGATTCAGGAAAAAAAAAAAAAAAAAAAAAAAAAAAAAAAGTTAAATGAGACAGACACTGATTTAAAAAAAAAAAAAATCAAATTCTGAACAACTAACCATTTACTGAATGAGGTAGGGGTCCTGTGGAAAAATATAATATGTGATTGTGAATTTAAAATTTTACCATAACACTACGAAATGCAACGTCATAACTTTAAAGTTGCAGGGGCATTCTAGCATTTCCTGACATTGTCTTTTGAAATTTGAGGATGGTCCTTTAATGAATGTTATTTAATGGATGTTATGGCTTTGGATGTTATTTTATTCATTGCATCCAGAGAGACACTTTTAAAGATTTTTCAGTATATTCAGTATATATTTTCAGTCTGATATCAGAAGGCAATTCTGGCAGTCTTCTTCAGTTTATAGCACAGGAAAATTGACTTTATTAGTAACAACAGCGAAGTGGAATGGTTTTCTATCCGGGATGTCTAATTGTATTTTCAGGGTACTTCCTATGCCTTTTTCTCTACGGGGTGGTGTGTCAGCCAATTTTAAGAGATAATTTAACTAATACCGTTAAAAAATAAAAAAAATAAAATAAAAATAAAAAAAAAAATAAAAAACACCGTTTCCATAACTGGAAAATAAGTTATCAGTAAACTCTTCTACACTGAAATACTGTGGCCAATATATTTTAGGTTTAAAACTCTGCACTACACTCAAGGCTATTTACACAGTAGTCATAGAAGACTTCTACAATCCCTTTCTCTGCTGTCTACACCCTCAATGAAGTGAACCTGTTCATTTTTTTCTTACAGTCATCTTCCTTTCAGGTCCACTCTCTGAACTTCCTCACCACCATTCTCCCTTGAAATTTGTAAATGTATGTTGTTCCTATGTCATTGTATAGCAGTTTAGTATTTCTTCTCTTGGTCTATTATTCGGACTTTCTGGCAGCAATTACAGGCAAAAAAATATATAGGAACATCAAATATGTTAATAGTAATACACATGTATTTTCAGTGAAAGATGGAAAAGTAGAAGAATGTTAAAATAAAATTTCATATCAGAATAAAAATTCATATCAGCCTATAAAATCAACTGTCATCTGCTATCTTAGTTTATTAATTTCATTGTCAATTTCTGCTGTTGGATGACAAGAAGGCAACCAGTGCTGTGACATATTTAGAGAATTAGAAAAATTTAGTTTCATGTATTTAAGATACAGTGGAAACCTACTATGCCAATGGTTACTTTTTCAAATGAAGTTATTCTTTACTTTGTGTGTGTGTGTGTGTATGTTTTGTGTTTTTTGTTTTGTTTTGTTTTGTTTTGTTTTTCCCACTGTATTCTTATTTTTTCCCATAACTATTAGTAATATTCCATGGACAAAGTGCAATTTTTAATTCTGGAATTCTGCTCTGTTCTAACTATCAGAGTAGAATTTTTCATGTTGCTATTAATATAAGACATGTCCATAATATTTTCATATATCTTTCTACTGACTGAAAAAAAAATATATATATGATGTAGTGAAACTGCTAACAATCTGAGCCTTTGAAAACAGGTGATGAAAGCCACCTCATATCTAAAGCATCCCCAGGTCACAGCTGTCACACCGCTATTCATTGCTGTCACAGTCTGCTTTCCCTGGTTGTTGTTGCTCTCCTCTTATTCATCCAACTCATATATCTAAACATTCCGTCACAAAACAACATCTAATGTTTGTCTTATGTTCGAAAGGGCAAAAAACTATTCTGAAATATAATTCTGAAGATTTTAGAGCTCAGAGTTCATTGCCAAAAAAAAAAAAAAAAAGTGTTGCTTTCTAAGTTTTCCCTTATAATTTAGTCTTTGTCTCATCTCCTGAACACAGCAGGATAAAATGTTTGGTTATAAATGATCTCAGCTTTATCCCACCTTTTTATCATGAAGAAATTAAATATTACCCAGTAATAGAAACGCATTTTAAGCTTTGTGAGTTTAAAGATAACAACACTAACTGTGAACTCAGTGAATTGGAAAAAAAGGTCAGCAAGTCATCCACTGTGGCACTGTTCACAGTTCTAGTATCCAGTAAACCAGGTTATTTATAAGCTGAAGACTCCTGTTTTCTAAGACTGAATTTCATTTCCATTTACTTAATTAGATATGGTAACTCTGGATTTACTTTTCAGAGTAGAAATTTCTCATAGGTTATCTAACTTCAAAGTTTAAACTTATATAGTACTCTAATTTCAAATCTACACTGACATTTCAGGTTATAAAGATTAGCTTAACAATGAGTGATTCACAGTCCTTTTAAATCAGCTTCTGTAAAATTGTAATTGAGGAAAAGTATTTAAGTAAACCAAGGTTAAAAGATCGATCCAGAAGATAATGAAAACAAAGCCAAAGAGCCTAAAAATATAGCAGTATAAGGAAAATATTATTCTAATAACAAACATTCTTGTAAAAGAGAGCAACTTCACTGTTTATCCATTCCTACAAAAATAAAGGAAAAGCAGATTTGACCTTCTCACTTAGATCTATTCTCTAAAATATTTATTTTAGTTGTAGTAAAAGCTATTATTCATTGCTAGTGTAAGGTTCCGAAAGTATGCTGATTGAAGTTTGCTTCTCAACTTCTCAGTGCGTATAATTCAACAGGCACTAAACTCACAGCCTCTGATTATTTCTAGTGAGGGAAAGGTAAATTTCCAGCAATGTTATTTCCATGCTGATGGGAAGAAAATCCCCCAAACAATAACCTTGAGTTTTTATGTTGATCAGGTTTTGTTTTCAATCCAGTTTAGTATTAAAAAACAGGAGCATAATAGGCTGTGTTCTCTCTATCCACATGACCATATTCATCTTTCCTAGGCAAAAGCAGAGGACATGAATCTAGAGTTATGGTGTACCACAAAGATGCTGAAGAGTAGAAAAGTATGTATAAGTTCCCGAGCCTTAAAGAATTACTGAAATAATTATATGCAGCAAGATGTGAGTTTTGTATGGCAGTTTATCACTCTTTTATTTACATATTTACCTTTAATATAAATGTATAGTGGGTAGTACGCTACATATTTTGACTGAAGATACAGCAGTGCTTAGATAGTGTCTCCATCAGGTTCTATGTAAATGTCCCTAAACCATGAACTTAAATGTATAAACATTAAAAAAAAAAAAAAAATGTATTTCACTTCTGAGTGAGAAAGCGCTTCAAAAAAGAACATAAGTTAATTTGGCCATTTAAAAACACTTAATTATAAATCCACGTCTTTCCAGTTACTTGTTATGTGCAAACCAGATGGGAACATCAAACCTGTTTTGTTAAATAATGTGCAAAATGTTATGAGAGGAGCTGCACAAAAGTTGGTTGCTATGATGAAGATTTTTGTAGCATAAATAAAGAACTGTTGAATTTTCATAGGTATATAAGAAAAGACAAAGAGATGATAAATAGTGCTGATTATTTATACAAGCATATGCTTAAACAATCAAGATTTAGGGGGGAAAAAAAGTTACAAAATGCTGCTAAAATAATTCAAACTGAAAATCAAAATTTTATGGGTATTTTCAAGTTCTTCACCTAGGTTAGACCAAAACTATCTTTCTACCTAAATGAGCTACAAGAGTGAGCCTGTTTAGAAGTTAAAGAACTCTGGGATAAGGAAAATCTGGTATGGCGCTGTCTATGGTTAAAATTATAATAATTACATAATGACAAAGTCTCTCTTTCAGAGTCCAATATTTTTAAGCCTATTAGACAGATTTAAATTAGATGAGTTAGAGTTACATCTCAGTTCCAGGGTCATTATCTTCCCATAATTGGTTTAGATCTAAGAACACACCAGGCCCACTTCCTACAGCCTGCTTTCCACAGAAGTGTTTTTGTTTGTTTGTTTGTTTTTTGTTTTGTTGTTTGTTGGTTTTTTTTTCTCATAACCTGGGAGCTATGTTGCATTCCAAATGCAAATTTTTGTCAAAGTTTTGAACAGAAAGTTAAAAATACTAGTGAAGATCAAATTTTGAATTCTTATATATGAAATGAAATAGCTCACAGATGATGAAAGAGAGGGAAATACTAGGAAAAATAGTGAAAACAAAGTTTTGTTGCTAAAGTAATTCATAATTTTCAAGTGTAGTTTTGCACGTGCTCCTCCATCAAAACTTTTGTAGCTCCTGATTTGAAGGTCCAAAAGATTTTACATTTACCCAGATCTTGTCAAAGGGATTGTGTTAAATGACAGATTTCCAATATAATTGTAAAATATCAAATAACCAAATAACATTTATTTATTTTGTTGTTTGTTCATTTGTTTGTTTGCTTTCTAATGTAAGGAAGTTATGTAATAGCACAAAAGTAACTAGCACACAATACTTTTTGTATCTTGTGTATTAGAACTAAAGAAGGATAAAAATGCAAAATGTAAATATCTGAATTAATGTCAAATCAAATCATAAATATCTGGTAGTAAGAGAAAAAAAGCTTTTAAAATAAATACAGATCATCCTCAGTCAAAAAAAACAGAAGACTCCATGCCTCTGCTAAATAAATCTCTGACCAAATTGATTTGGGATGGAGAAGGGGCTAGACTGCTACTCTTATAGGCAATAAAACCTAAAATGGGTAGATATTTTCAGATTGAGAGTTCTCTATAGTACTATTATTATGGCCTGGAGATTATTGGGTCTGTTCTGTGTAACTTTATTACATTCTGTTCCAGCATTTGGCAATTTAGAGACAAAGTATTAAGCCTTTCAGCCTTCAGATACTTTGCAGCATTTCAGTTCAAATGCTTAGAATTACAAATTGGAAGAACAGACAGACTCCATCTTTGTTTGTTTTAATTTAACAATGAAATCATGTCTTACTTTATCTTGAGGAACATGCCATTAGATTACAGACTATTAAATATGAGAAACCAGAAAGCTGTGTATTCTGTATGAAAAGTGCTTCAGCTTGAGCATTACTTTAATACTTATGATATGGGAGAGGAGAAGGTAGAACTAGTGACCAGTAGCCTACTGTTCTCAGAGCTACATATTGACTTTATGACTTACCTTGTGAGATCTGACACCTACCCATCTTTGTAATACTTATGATGGCTCTGGCTGTGCTAGATTTATTTTACTTTATTTTTAATATACTTACCTTAATAACAGATGTCTCAACTCTGGATGGAGGACTCTGCACTTGTGCTGCTGCTGCCATGTTGGCAATGGTACTAAGGTGATTCATCTGGCTCATAGCCATTGTGACAGATGCTGGAGGTAGGCTCACAGGAATTAATGGGTGGGGCATCATCATAAAAGGAAGTTCCAGTCCTGGTGGGGAAAAAATAAATGCAAATAGGATTACTTCTTTTCTCTCTCTCTATATATATTATATAAATATAAATACATTGTGGTTTTTTTCTGTTTTCTCCTCATGGACAATACTCAACTTATGGATGACAAGATGGGTCCCATATCAAGACAAAGCAGCAATGCGTCTTTTCTTTTCTGGGATGTGCATATGTAAATCACTAGCAACCATGGAGGGTTTTTAGATACAAGTAGAGGCTATTAGACATCTTAGTTTGTTCATATCAGTGTAATGTTGTACAGTGTCATTGATGAGCAAAGGCTGTTTATTATCTTTTATAATATCTGCTGTAAAGTGACTTAGCAATGCATTACCATGCCACTTATACACTGGTTAATAATTACTTTAAGTATCAATTTTATTGCATACATATTTGTTCTTTATCAACTCCACTTCCCCAGCTAGAACTTTGAAGAAAGTATTCCAATATCCCCCATAATTTTGACTTTTTGATAGCCTATTTATGTAAACACAAAATCAAGACAGGAATTGGAAGACTACTGATGTTAGTGCTGAAAGATGTCAACCCGTACCATTTGGCAGAAGGTGATTCTGTTGAAGAGGGTTGAGAGGATGGCTAACTGGAACATTATGCTGTCCAGGCAAGTTGGGGTGGTTAACAGAGGACTGTGATCCCTGGGTGGGGGGAGACTGAAGTTTTTCTTTATCCCAAGAACCATCACTGCTGCCTGTTGGGAATGAATATATATTATTTGGATGAAGGAAAACTCCAAATTTTTAATGTCTGAATCTGCAAGGAAGGCCAGCAATTTAACCTTCCTTGCAAGTGGCAATTTTCATTTATTTATTTATTCAATATGTGGGCTGGGAGAAGGGCAATTTATTTTTCTTTTCTGTTGTTGTTGGTAGTGGTGTTGTGTGTTTATTTATTTATTTATTTTTGGTGGTGGTGGTGTGTTTTTTTTTTTCATCTGCTGAAAAAAAATATGCAAGGATAACTTATTAATTTGAGTTAGAACAGACTTAAAAGTATTATAGTGGTGTTCAATCACACGAATTTATTGTCTGATGTATTAATGTTTTTACATATACTTTTGACATTCATAGTAAATAAAACCATGTTTTATATGTTTATTACATTAAAAAAAAAAAAAAGTTTTGTCTATTATTCCAATTAAAATTTAAACTACATTCATATTTCTTCCTGTACTTTTGAATGAACAAACATTATAGGAATTAACTAAAATATTCATTTATTGAACATGCTTGGGTGACCTTTTCTTGTTGTATATTATATTTTTATTTTGCATTATTAATTAAAATGTAAGGAAATATTAATTGATTCCTTCAGTCTCTTTTTAGTGGAATGGACTAACAGCAAGGAAAAGTGTGGACAAAAAAAGGGTTGAGACGAGCAATAGTTCATGTAGTTGAGCATTTTTGCTGGGCCCCTGATTAAAAATACACACAGAGCTAAATGGAACAATAGAATTAAAGGACAATAAAAACTATTAACCTGTATGGCTTTGTATAGTAGAAATAGAAAATCCTTTCTTAAGACATTATTTATTGTACATATTCATGTGCAATGCTCAGATTGAGTATATATGTGTCTACACATATGAAGAAATCCATAGACTATTGTATGTTTGTATATTTATCATATAAAATCAATAAACAATGTTTGAATATATCAATAAATCACTATACCTATGAATTCCCAGCAGCATTAATATACACATCAGCAATATCTGACCTCTTCCTTTTTCATATGGAGTGCAATTTCACCTTCCTGACAATGTTTCTGCTGTTTTCATGTGAATTTTTCTTGATAAGGACTTCAGGATAACATTAGTCAAAATCTATTTAATCTATACTCAGCTTATATTTAGCATTGAAGGTTACAATGAAGTGCATATTTCTGAATGTTTTTCTGCATCATACTACCTAATAAACAACAGGGCCTTGAAAGCAACAGGACTAATACCACCTCCTCCTTACTTCAGTAGAAATTAAGCACATTGGTCTTGACATTTTTTAACATCAATTTTATGGGATGACAAAAGCACAAAAGTTGGTAGAATTCCAATTTAATTTCTCTACATCTATTAAAAACCTGATTATAAAAGCTGTACAACATAGTTTATAATGAAAAATACTCCATTATTGCCATGATTTTCTTTCCCTAGTTACTTCATGAAGACAGCTAAGGCTCAATATAAATTCTAACTCATTAGCTCAATACTGTCTCAATCCCAGTATAAATTGCTCAGAAGAAGGTAATAAAAATTCAGCCCTAACTCTACCACACTCAAACACAGCAATTTTATGAAACAACGAAAAGGATCAACTATATTAGATACTTCTACTATTTTACAGAAATCGTCACCACCTTTATGCAGCGCATATAGCTGAGCTGGTTAATAACTGATTTGAATCTCATCATCATCTCTAATAAGCAAACATGTTTTCTTGTATTTTGAGAACTCAGGGACTCTAAAAAACACATGAAACAACTTTCAAACACATATATAATTAAAGGAGCTAAATCTTAGCTGAAAAAAAAAAAATCTAATTTTCTTTTCGCACAGTTTCTGCTTATTGCCACTGTGACATTTATATTTCATTTATTCTGAATATTCATCCAAATATGACTCCAGAAATAAGAGTTAAACAGAAAATGTGTTCACCTCACTTAATTTAAGCCAAGATATGGGTGTTGATGCAGATATATACTCAATAGAAGAAGACAGGTAGTTCCAAAGAGTTGTTCATTCCATCTTTGGGTACATGTACACAAATAATAAAGCTCTTTGTATGGCACTTAGGGCTTCATTGAAAAACAGCCACCAAAAATCTGAAAAGTACTGAGCAGGAACAAGCCCAACCTAAATCTTTGCACCTGTTAAATAAAGGTCAAAGAAAGAACTTTGTTCTGGCAAATAATGTATCAGAGTACATCCGACTTGTCCATGCTGCTCTTATTTCATGCTGGATGCAGATGTCTGTCCTGCTGCATCTACTGTGAAGCCAGCATAAGCCATGTGTGTTGGCTAGTTTAACACAAGTGGGACTATACTGCAATTCAAATGAATACCAGTACTGCCTAGTAACCAGGTAATGCCTACACATACAGGAGATGAAGAAGGAAAGAACATAAGAGACAAATGGAATGAATGCCCTCTGGGCTTGCCTAAATCTTAACAGTAAATGCAGAGAAAGCGTTTACAAATGGATTAGACTTAGATAGCTTAAGTAAAATGAATCTGTGTCAATATGTCTTGCTTTTGTAGCTACAAACTCTCCAATCCTCACCATCCACTGGAAAAAAAATATATATTTATTTATTTATTTATTTATTTATTTATTTATGGACATTTATTTCTGTTATTCTTAAAAAACAAACAACAAAAATAAAACAGAAAAGGATATTCAGTTTGTAAAATGTATATCACACCTGGAGCAAAGTTCTTGAATTTACATGTACAGTTATAGTATTCTTAACAAAGAGACCATTTTACAAATCTTTTAAACACTTTAAAAAAAAAAACTTTCCCATCCAAAGATGATGACATACATATGTACCATGCATATATGAATACATACAATATGTAGAATATATTATTAAGTATTATGAATATTTGTTAATATGATAAGTATGGAAGTTTTCTGCATTTCAATTTCATAGAGCCGGTGAACTCCCTTTAATAAGATATTTTTCCTATTTATTAACAGAACCATCTACATTTACAATTAATTTCATGTTACATGCTGATGTTTGATATGGAGACAGAGTCAATTCTACTGTAACCTTTCATAACCTGGTCAAAATATTTTGCACAGTCAGTCATAGATTGCCAATTAGGCACTGATTATGTGGCCCAGAAATTAAATCTTTTTTAAAATCAGAACTCCTTTCTGCTTCCAAAGTACTGTATGTCTATTCTTTTAGAGGGATACCAAAACTAATACTGAATTGGAATAGATAAGTCTCAGAAAGCAAAGTATTGAGGGTAGTGTCTAGTCAGTTACAGATTCCTTCATACTTGTAGTCCAGCATCATCGGTCAAGATTTGTTTACAATGAAAATGATTCACAGACAGAATCCAATCCACAACATTAGAAACCACTTTCAAAATACAGGCTGCTACACTACTTAACACTTTAAGTGGACAGACATGAAAATAAATAGTCTTGGCCATTTGCTGTGTGTTTCTTACATTAGTTAAGCACAACAATTTTCCTCTTAGAGGAAACAGTTATTTTCATTAATGTCAAAGAAAAATAAGTGTTATTCCTTAGACACTACTCACCGTCTGTACAATTAAGTGCAAGCTACCACTTTTGTCACTTTCTACATTTGATTTGGACTTAATGCATACAGTGGTTTCAAAGAGTATTAAAAATTTGTTGCCTTCTTCCTCTTCACTTGTTGCCCTGCTGGAGGCTTACGTTTTTCCAGTTTCCATCAGTAGCTGACAAGTCTTTGTAATAGGATTAAAAGCTTGGACACCTGATATCCCTGGGTGCTGCAGTTCACCCTCATAAAAGCTGTTTGCTTTAAATTGAGATAAAATCGTTTTTAGTGGCATAATTAATTAAATTATGCAAAGTATTCCAGATTCAGCACAACCCTTTCTGAAGCAGCAATTGGAAGCTCTACATTGCTTTCAAACTGCATTTCAATTCATGCTGCACCAAGTTGATGAGAGAGTAGCGTTTTCAAGGCTTTCAAGCACAAGGGACGTAATTTTGAAATGTATATGCTTCACATTAACTGCTCAAACTCCACACATGTGCCCTCAAATAGGCGACTCAATAGCCAACTATGTTGTTCCTGTTCTATAGTACTAATATAAGCATTCAAAAATTTGAAATTAAAGTTCCAAGTGTAAGTAGCTATTTAAAAAATGTGTTCAGGGTGTCTCATGTTTACTCATCACAGTCTGATGGAATAAAAATAACAACACATTTTCATAATTTCAAAGACTGATTAAAGAATTTGGTGTTTCCCCAACAATCAACATTTCAGCACGTATTTTCTATAATGTGAGCTACCTTCTCTAATAATCAGCAGTTATACAACAAACCATTATTTGTACACTGAAGTGGATAAGTAAAAATGTGATGAATGGATTATTTGTATTCATTAGTAGCACAATTAGGTAGCCAAAGGTGATAATAATAAACGAAAATAATTCTGGACTGGAAAGTAATGCACCCAAGAAAATGAAGCAGAAAACTAGGCTGTAAACTGTCAACCTTGCAAGCAAACTGATCTAAGAATACCAGATTCATTTTCAGAAACCCATCTCTTATTTGCTTATCTTTTCTTTTCTAATTCTGTCCCCATTAACATTCAGCTTGTCTCAGTTAAGTTTCCTATAATGTAAGCTAAGCATTTTAGTTCCTTTTATAGGCAGTAGGGATATAGCCAATAAGCTCTAGAGAACTGTTGAGCTCATTCCATAGGAAACAGCTATCTTTGGTCAGCTGAATCTGAATCTTCTGGTTTTGGTGACTGCAGTGACTTCCCCCAGACTCAACTCACACCTAAACACACACCACCTAAGACAGCTAAAATAACTTCAGACTTTCTTATAGGATAGATGATTGCAGAACAATACCTGCAGGAGACCCCATGGTCATCTAGAGATGGAGGTCAGGCACTCTAGGTATCTAAGACAGCAGTAAATACATACCTATGTCTAGGCAACTGAGTCAGATCTGTCTTGATTTTAGGTGGATTTTAGAAATTAAAACCAGAGCTACAAAGATGGTAAAGCGCCTAGAGGGGAAGACATACAAGGAGCGACTAAAGTCACTTTGCGTGTTCAGCCTGGAAATGAGAAGGCTGAGGGGAGACCTCATCGTGGCCTACAGTTTCCTCACATGGGAGAGTGGAGGGGCAGGTGCTGATCTCTTCTCTCTGATAACCAGTGATAGGACCTGAAGGAATGGATTCAAACTGAGACAGAGGAGGTTCAGGTTGGATATTGGGAAAAGGTTCTTCACTGAGAGGGTGCTCATGCACTGGAACAGGCTCCCCAGGGTCTTAGTCATGGCACCAAGCCTGCCAGACTTTAAGGGTTTGGACTATGCTCTCAGTCATGTGGTCGGAATTTCTGGGTAGACCTGTGTGGAGTCAGGAGTTGGACTCGATGATCCTTGTGGCTCCCTTCCAACTAGGTATATTCTATGATTCAATTCTATAATTGTATGATTCCAGGCTCTCAAGTCTTCCTCTTCCTTTCATGTGGAAAACTTACTTATTTTATGGCACCTCACAGAGGACACCATGTCTGTCCTTAGACAAGGGAATCCAAGCCCCAGCTCAGCCATTGTTTCAGATAATATTTGTAGTGGGTTTACGTGGCAAGGTTTTGGTAGCAGGGGGCCATAGGGGTGGCTTTTGTGAGAAGGATCTAGAAGCTGCCCCTTGTTTGGTAAGGGCCCAACTGTTGACCAGAGCAGAGCCAATAAGCGATGTTGTTTTGCACCTCTTTGAGAGCACATTTAAGACAGGGAAAAAAAACACTGCGCCACACAGCATCTGGGAGAGTGAGAGGAGAGAGGAACAGCCTTGCAGGCGCCCAGGTCAGTGAAGAAGGACGGGGAGAGGTGCTCCAGGCGCAGGAGCAGAAGTCCCCTGCGGCCTGCAGTGAGGACCATGGTGAAGCAGGATGTCCCCCTGCAGCCCATGGAGTACCACGGTGGAGCAGGGTTCCACGCTGCAGCCCGTGGAGGAGACCACAGTGGAGCAGGTGGCCCTGCACCAACGGAGGCTGCCGCCTGTGGAAGACCCCTGCCAGAGCAGATTCCAGGCCGGACCTGAAGCCTGTGGAGAGGAGACCACGCAGGAGCAGGTGACCTGGCAGGAGCTGCCACCCATGGGGGACCCAGGTTGGAGCAGTTTTCTCCTGAGGGATGGACCCCGTGGTACGGACCCATATCTGGAGCAGTTCTGGAAGAGCTGCTGCCTGTGGGAAGCCCACGCCGGATCAGTTCATCAAGGACTGCATCCCGTGGGTGGGATCCCACAGCACAGGGGGCGAGAGTGACCGAGAAGGAGCGGCAGAGAAGAAGCGCTGTAGACTGACCATAACCCCCATTCCCCCGTTCCCCTGCGCCGCTCGGGGGGAGGAGGTGGAAGAGGGTGGATGGGGGGGAAGGTGCTTTTGGTTTCTTTCCTTTGTTTCTCACTTCTCTAGCTTGTTACTAATAAGCAATAAAGCTTACTGTCTCCCTATGCCAAGTCTGTTTTGCCCGTTACAATAATTACTGCGTGATCTCCTTGTCCTTATCTCAACCTTTGAGCCCTTTTCATTGTATTTTCTCCCCATTCCTCTTTGAGGAGGGGGAGTGAAAGAGCAGTTGTAGTGGAGCTCAGCTGCCCACTGGAACAGAACCACCACAATATTACATACACAAGCAGTATCATGTGGCAAAAAGACAAAAGACAGCCAGAATTTCTACTACAAACTCAAACTTTTTTCTTTTTTTTCTTTTCCTTTTCCTTTTCCTTTTCCTTTTCCTTTTCCTTTTCCTTTTCCTTTTCCTTTTCCTTTTCCTTTTCCTTTTCCTTTTCCTTTTCCTTTTCCTTTTTCTCTTTTTTCCCTTCCTCTCCACATTATTTTTGGTACTACTGATCTTCTCTGAGTCCCCTTAATCTTGCAAACAAGACTGCTGTTATCTTCTGTGTTTGCTGAAACAAACTGTATCTCAGCAACAATTACCAAACAAAACATCAGTATCAGCTGTGTTGGCTCATTTTTTTCTGAAGTGGACTACTCTTCACTATCTACTTCATTATTTATGTCCATTGGAAAATATGCATAATCAGTGTGCAAAAAGTTGGTAATCTTAGCATGTGACAGTGAGGAACCACTCATACCACTGTTTGAATCAAATCCTTCTTTAGATTTGATTGTTATAAATTTGTGGTTTCATTTTTGTGTAACTCAATTCAGTCTCCTGAAATCAGCTATGGTTTTTACCTGCCATAAATGAGTGTTGTGAGGTATATAAAGGACAGACATTTATAGATAAAAGCATTTTAATAAGACTATTACTATTATATCATTACTATTTATTTATTATTACTAATTATATATTACTATTATATCATTAAAAACAAATATAATTTTGCCTTATATAAATCCTGTCTGTCTCTTATTATCAATATGAAATATCTATTATATATATTACTACCTCTTCTGAGAGGTAGTAAAATGTTCAGGAGACCAAGTACTATGGCAAAGAGGAATAATAAGTTTCCAAAGACTTCCCTGAAACTCTTTGTGTTTCTTTGTTTTTCTAGATATGGATTTTTCTTTTTTCATTTTTTTTTTCCATGGAAAGCCTTGCCTTGTAATTTTATGGTTATATAGTCATGCTAATGCTCTTAAATAGACCATGAGGAATGTGGCCTGATAATTGAAAGTTTTTATAATTTTCTCTAACATATTGGGTTTATGGGTTTGGTATTTGTAGTTCTGCTGTTTTACAGAAAACAAGCATGTACAGAAGAAAATTCCGAAAGAAAAAAATATATAGTTGATATACATTTTCCCACCAAAAAATATAAAGGAGAATCTGAAAAAAAAAAAAAAAAAGAGGTGTTCGGCCTCAGTCATATTGACTGCTTCATTTATTGTCTTTATTGTCTTTGTTTTATTACATAGACCATGCCAGAGTTTTGTTCCCAATTTATTCCACCCTTCCACATTTATCTTCTGATAAATAACAATTGCAGTACAAACAGGTAATTCCAGGAAATAAGATGGAATTTTACATGCTGAATATCAGGGTATAGTCTTAATTACATATCAGAAAATATTGAATTTATATAAACTAATAAGTGATATATAAATATTTTTTTTTTACACTAGCACTGAATCCCATGAAATATATATTTCACACTTTATACTAATCCTTCATTATTTTGGCAGAGATTAACACGGGAAAAGCTTTTTTTTTTTTTTCTTTTTTTTCTTTTTTAATTCAATTTAAGGAATAATGAAACTGTCCAATGCAAGTGAAAGCTCAGCAACTCAGTCACAGGATGTGTGACATTCACCTAAAAATAGATTTTTCTTTTGTCTCCTTTCACAAATACCTACCTTCTCATTTCATAGATAATACACAGTTTATTAGTATGGTTATATAACGTTATATGATAAAAGTGCAATTTATACATGTAAAACTAAATGTGAAGTCATAAGAATTAAACAAAATAAAATAAAATAAAATAAAATAAAATAAAATAAAATAAAATAAAATAAAATAAAATAAAATAAGACATAGCTGTAGCACTGTGTTCAGGAAAACAGTAACTGGGCAATATTTTCCTGTTAGGTACACCTAAGCAAATATGTTAATTTCAGAGCAGATAGCTAGAATCGCAGTAAGTTCCTTGATGTAGAATTTTTATGACATAACTACAAGCATGTTATGAGAACTCTACAAAAATAGGTGAATAGCAACATTTATTTTATCTTATTCAATATGGAATCATAGAATCATAAAGGTTGGAATAGACCTCCAAGATCATCTGATCCAACCATCCCCCTACCACCAATATAACCCACTAAACCATGTCCCTAAGCACCACATTCAACCTTGCCTTAAACGCCTACAGGGACAGTGACTCTACCACCTCCCTGGGCAACCCATTCCAATGCCTAACTACTCTGTCTGAGAAGGAATTTCTCCTACTTTCCAACCCAAACCTCCCCTGGCACTACTTGAGGCCATTCCCTCCAGTCCCGTCGCTAGTTATCTGTGAGAAGAGGCTGACCCGCAGCTCTCCACATCTTCCTTTCAAGTGGTTGTAGAGAGCAATAAGGTCTCCCCTGAGCCTCCTCTTCTCCAGACTAAACAAGCCCAATTCCCTCAGCTGCTCCTTATAGAACTTGTGTTCCAGACTCTTCACCAGCTTCATAGCCCTTCTCTGGACATACTCCAGGGCCTTGATGCCTTTGTCATAGTGAGGGGCCCAAAACTGAACACAGTACTCAAGGCGCAGCCTCACCAGAGCAGAGTACAGGGGGACAATCACCTCCCTGGTCCTGCTGGCTACACTATTCCTGATACAAGCCAGGATGCCCTTGGCCTTCTTGGCCACCTGGGCACACTGCAGGCTCATGTTTAGACAAGCATCAACCAATACCCCCAGATCTTTTTCTTCTGCACATCTTTCCAGCTACTCTGCCCCAAGCCTGTAGCATTACATGGGGTAGTTGTGACCAAACTGCAGGACCTGGCACTTAACCGTGTTGGACCCCATCCTATCGGCCTCTGCCCACCGACCCATCCTGTCCAGGTCTTTCTACCCTCTGGTAGACATACACTTCCCCCCAGTTTGGTGTTATCTACCAGCTTACTGAGGGTGCACTCAATTCCCTCATCCAAATCATCAATAAAGATATTAAAGAGGATGGGCCCCAATACTGACCTGGGAATATCACTGGTGACTGGTCACCAGCTGTATTTCATTCCATTCACCACCACTCTCTACACCCATCTGTCCAGACAGTTTTTAACCCAGAAAAGAGTGTACCTGCCCAAGCCATGGGCTGCCAGCTTCTCCAGGAGAACACTGTGGGAAACCTTGTCAAAGACCTTGCTGAAGTCTAGGTAGACTACATCAACAGCCTTTTCCTCATCCACCACGTGGGTCACCTGGTCATAGAAAGACTTGCCTTTCATAGAATCACAGAATCATCTAGGTTGGAAGAGACCTACAAGGTCACCTAGTCAAACCTCTGACCTAACACTAACAAGTCTTCCACTAACCCACGTCACTAAGCGCTACAGCTAAACGTCTTTTAAACACCTTCAGGGATGCTGACTCAACCCCTTCCCTGGGCAGTCTATTCCAGTAACTAACAACCCTTTCAATAAAGAAATTCTTCCTAATATCCAACCTAAATCTCCCCTGGCACAACTTTAGCCCTGGCACAACTTTAGCCCTTTCCCCCTTATCCTATCATTGGGCACGTGGGAGAATAGACCAATCCCCACCTCGCTATGGCTTCCTTTAAGGTACCTACTTGTGACAGTCCAGGTGGAGCAGCAGGTCTCTAATTACCTGAACGGTGAGGGGTTTATTCTGCTCCCCGTCCCAGACTTACAGTTCCAGAGGCGGAGTACTCCAAGGATAAGTGGTCTGGCTAGTAAAGACAAATGTAAAGCCTTTTCCTTATCCTCAGTAGTCATGTTCCCCACTGTGTCCAGTGAGGATGGAGATTCTCCTTGGGCCTCCTCTTGCCATTAATATATTTATAAAAACAAATTTTGTTATCCTTAAACATAGTGGCCAGGTTGAGCTCGTGCTGGGCTTTAGCCTTCCTGATTTTCTCTCTGGCAACTTCCTCATACTCTCACCAAGCTGCCTGTCCCTTTTTCCATAGGACATAAACTCTCTTTTTCTCCCAGACTCTCAGTAAAAGTTCCCTGTTCAGCCATTCCAGTCTTATTCCCTTACAGCTCAACTTACAGCACACAAGGGTATCCTACTCCTGCACCTTTAAGACTTCATTCTTGAGGAGTGCCCAGCCTTCATGGACCCCTCTGCCCTTCAGGACGGAACCCCAAGAGACCCTCCCTACCAATGTCCTGAATAGCTCAAAGTCTGCCTTCCAGAAGTCCAAGGTAGCAGTTTTACTGACCCCCCTCCTGACTTCACAAAGAATAGAGAACTCTACCCTTTCATCATCACTCTGCCAATGACAGTTCCCGCCCACCACATCTCCCACCAGTCCCTCTCTGTTTGTGAACAGCAGGTCTAGGGGGGAATTCCCCTGGTAGGCTCAGTAACCAGATGAATCAGGAAGCTGTCTTCCACACACTCCAACATGATAAACATCATAAATGACTCAGTGAACATCTTAATTGAAGTCGTATGTACTTACTTATAATTTTTTCCATTTATTAGGTAATTAATTTATTACTATATATTCACATTTTATATAACTTTGCATACGAATATCTCCTGTACACTTAAGGAACAGGTAAAAGAGGGTATGTCCAGCTGAGTAGCATATAACTGCCACAGGAAAGCCAGAAGACTGCACAGGCTCTGAAGTCCATAGAGAAATTACCTCATCATTTTGTAAGCAGGTGTTAACTCTGAGAGGAATTGTCTTTCTCCTAAATTGTTTGTACTGCTTTAATCTGCCTTGACCACTGTGATATAATCTTAATTTTCTAGTTCTTATACAATACTTTTTTCGTAAATTTGCAGCATGGAAAAGTGTCACACTTCAAAGGAATCCAGTGAACATTAAAGAATAAAAAAAAAAAAAAAAAAAAAAAAAAAAAAAGCCTCTTTTAGATGCTAAACTTCTGTGTTATTTGGACACATACAGATAAATGTATATCCATGTGTACATCTGTCTACTTTTATGTGTATGCATGCATGCACACACACAAACTGCACATGTAAATATATAAGGGATACAACAAACTGTCAGCCAGAAATTCACTAATAAATATCCTTTTCATACATTTGGATTTGTAAACAGCATATGTATACTTCAGCCAGCTCCAATGCCAGTACATTCAGCCTAACAAGCAAAATCAGACCATGAATCATACTTCCTTCATTGCAGTTTATCACATACTACCTAGTGTTTGCCACAAAGTAAGAATCATTATTATAGCTCTTATACAGTACATCACTATGCTACAGTAACTTCATTGAAGCACACTGAACAACATTCAAGCACTTCAGCCTTTATGTTTTTGTTTGTTTGTCTGTTTTTTCTCTATTTCCTGAGACAGATTACTATGCCATTCTGTTACTTAGAGAAGGAAATCTTTACTCAGAGTTCATGGATCCTGAATCTTGCTTCTGGACTGCTGAAACTTTTACTCTTCTTGCACACAGTGTATTGTTTGTTCAGGATGATGACAACAGAAATGACAACTTGTATGAGTAGTAGTAACGGTAGTAGTAATATGTGATACTTAGTGCAGATGGGCAGTCCTAGTTTCATTGTCCTGAAAGGCTTACAATGTGAAATTACATAAGAAATAGTAGGCATACAAAGACAGCAGACCACAAGGAATTTCACTCAGTAGGGAGATATATACACATATCTGCTATAATTGCCTCTCACAAATGATGCTGCTTATGCAAAAAGGATCATTTTCTCTTTGAAACTTAGTCTACCAATATTTTTCTACTTCTTACATATTGATACCTTCCCCATTCAAAACTACTACTGTTTTTCTGACTGGAGCCTTACCAAAATTGTCAAAGTTAAAAAGCAATAGCATCCTAAAGCATGGAATTGGATTTAAGAGGGTAGGAATACAAAAGAGATATATCTTAATATATTTCTTAAACCTTTTATTGGTTTTTGCAATCTTATTGTAGCTATTTTCTAATCAATTTTTCTATATTTGTTTCACTTTTAAAATGGAAAGACATCACCATTTTAAAGATATTAAGGCCACACTTTGTGTGTGTGTGTCTTTGGGGTTGTGTTTGTTTGTTTTTCTGTCTTACTCCAGAAGAGTCTGGACCACTCTTACCAACATTCATTTCTAATGCCAAAACATTTTCACCTACTGTAGAAGAAACAAAATAGACAATCCAGTGTTTGACACAAAATCCTATTGTCATTAAGTAATAGCAAGGTATGCTAATTTGTTCAACTGTAGTTTTTTAGAGTTGTCTCTTCTTGTCCTTTAATAGTTCTAGACAAGAAATTTCTCCCCAGCTGTAAGATAAAGATTTAGTACTCTGAACTTTACAAACCCCAAAAAATGTAATAGTCATTCTAGGCTGTTTTTAAAAGAGTCTTATATCAACACAATTTCTGCAGAATTGCAAACACCTTTTAATTGTACTTTAAACAATATATATAACTTTGTGTCTCAGACAAAAAGTCCTATCAAGGGATGTACATTCAGACTCATCTCATTTATAAAAAATGATGATGGTAAACTCTTTCACTGGTTAGGAAAAGACATAAGCACCTCTCTGCTTCCCTTTCCTTGTTCCATAAATCCCTCTTCATTAGGAGTAGTTCAGCTGGTCAAGAAGTGAGGAAGGGTACATAACAGGAGACAGAATACATACATATGAGAGAGACAAAAACAAACAAACTAACAAAACAAACAAACAAACAAAAAAAAACTTTAGCCCATTCCCCCACGTCCTATCATCGGGTACGTGGGAGCATAGACCAACCCCCACCTCGCTACAGCCTCCTTTAAGGTATCTATAGACTGTGATAAGGTCACCCCCGAGCCTCTTCTTGTCCAGACTGAACAATCCCAGCTCCCTCAGCCGCTCTTCATAAGACTTGTTCTCCAGACCCCTCACCAGCTTTGTTGCCCTTCTCTGGACTCTCTCGAGCACCTCCATGTCCTTCTTGTAGCAAGGGGCCCAAAACTGAACACAGTACTCCAGGTACGGCTTCACCAGAGCCAAGTGCAAGGGAACAATCACTTCCCTAGCCTTGCTGGCCACACTATTTCTTATACAAGCCAGGATGCTGTTGGCCTTCTTGGCCACCTGAGCACACTGCTGCCTCATATTCAGCCAACTATCCACCAATGCTCCCAGGTCCTTCTCTGCCAGGCTGCTTACTAACCACTCATCTCCCAGCCTGTAGCACTGCTTGGGGTTGTTGTGCCCCAGGTGAAGGACCCAGCACTTGGCCTTGTTGAACTTCATGCAGTTGACCTCAGCCCATCGGTCCAGCCTTTCCAGAGCCTCCTGCAGAGCCTTCCTACCCTCGAGCAGATCGACACACTCACCTAACTTGGTGTCATCTGCGAACTTACTGAGGGTGCATTCGATCCCCTCATCCAGATCATCAATAAAGATATTAAAGATAACTGGCCCTGGAGAACGCCACTAGTGACCAGCCTCCAACTGGATTTAACTCCATTCACCACAACTCTTTGGGCCCAGCTATCCAGCCAGTTTTTAACCCAATGACGCGTATGCCAGTCCAAGCCAAAAGCAGACAGTTTCTTGAGGAGAATGCTATGGGAAACAGAGTCAAAAGCCTTACTGAAGTCAAGGTAGACCACATTTGCAGCCTTTCCCTCATCCACCAAGCACATCACTTTGTCATAGGAGATCAGGTTCGTTAAGCAGGACCTGCCTTTCATAAACCCATGCTGACTGGGCCTGATTGCCTGGTTGCCCTGCAAGTGCCACGTGATGACACTCAGGAGGATCTGCTCCATGAGCTTCCCTGGAACCGAGGTCAAACTAACAGGCCTATAGTTTCCTGGGTCTACCCTCCAGCCCTTCTTATAGATGGGTGTCATGTTTGCTAGCTGGCAGTCAGCTGTGACCTCCCCTGATAGACAGGACTGCTGATAAATGATGGAAAACAGCTTGGCCAGTTCTTCCACCAGTTACCTCACCACCCTCGGGTAGATCCCATCTGGCACCATCGACTTGTGTATATCCAAGTTCTGTAGCAGGTTGCCAACCATTTCCTCATGGATTGTGAGGGCCACATTCTGCTCCCCACCCCCTTCCACCAGCTCAGGGTATTGGGTATCTAGAGAACAACTGCTCTTGCCGCTAAAGACTGAGGCAAAGGGGGCATTAAGCACCTCAGCCTTTTCCTCATCTCTCATCACTAAGTTCCCCCCCGTATCCAGTAAAGGATGGAGATTCTCCTTTTCGTGTTAATGTATTTATAAAAACATTTTCTGTTATTTTCTGTTAACAGCAGTAGCCAGACTGAGCTCCAGATGAGCTTTGGCCTTTCTAATTTTATCCCTACACATCCTTACAACATCCTTATAACCCTTCTGAGTGGCCTGCCCTCTTTTCCAAAGATCATAAACCCTCTTTTTTTTCCTAAGCTCTAGCCACAACTCTCTGTTCAGCCAGGCTGGTCTTCTTTCATGCTGGCTTGTCTTTGGGCATGTGGGGACAGACTGCTCCTGAGCCACTCAGATTTCCTTCTTGAGGAGTACCCAGCCTTCCTGGACTCCTCTGCCCTTCAGAACCACCTCCCAAGAGACTCTATCAACCAGTGTCCTGAACAGCTCAAAGTCAGCCCTACGGAAGTCCAAGACTGCAGTTTTACTGATCCCCCTCCTGACTTTGCCGAGATTGCATACAAGCCTTTCTTACAGATCATTGTTGACTACAGATAAGTCTGCACTGCTCATTTGTATTTAATCCATGTGAGATAAGACAGATCTGAATGTAAACCTTTGTCTGATGCTTTCTTAAATGCACAACACTTGGCTGACTGTTTAGTGGGGAAAACAACAAACAAACAAATGAGCAAACAAAATTATCTTCTACCATTAACATTTTTCTGGTATAATGCAAGGGACCGTAATGCTTTCTCTTTAAGAAAAGGTGAGCTCACTTTCCTGTAGTAGTATTAAGAATAGGTTTCTTTCTGCACCTTGATAAAAGCATTAAACAAAGAAGACCCCTAAGTGTCTTTTAAGGGTTGCTGGAACAGGGGACTGGTATTCTAGGATTATCACTAATAAATCAAGATGTCAGGTCATCTTAATAACTAATTCTGCCCACCTTCAGCACAACCCAACCTCTGCTTTGTCTGTCACAGCATAAAGAGAAGCAACATCAGAATTTTTTACAGTATCCACTGTAGAACCATCTCACCTTCCTGTATGCTACACTCAACTGAGAATTCTCTCATGAATGTCCTTTAAATGCTTCTTAACCTGGCCTGAAATCTCTTCCTTTCTCAGATACAGATAATATCAACATCCAAAGAGAAAAAATCATGAGTAATGTTTTGTCAAATTTGTTATTACTCTTGTAAGAAAAGAAAAGTGTGTTTATACTTTGTAACTCATGCTGTTTAAGTAAAGAAAAACAGCAATGTTAATTTTAGATTGAAAAATGGTTAGACATAGATCTTGAACTAAAATATGAGACAAGGGGCAGATGTTTTCCTGATGTTCAAGGAAAAATCATGCAAAAATTATGCCTGTTTTTGTGAATTATTTTCATATAACTATTTATTTATTATTATTATTACTATTGAGGATTTTTGACTCCTTAGAATGAATTAGAACATTTTTCTCAAACACTTTGTTTTTGCAAATGATGTTGAATACGTAGTCAATATATATTTCTGACAAAAATCAATTTAATCAATTTAACTGTTTTTCAGTGAAAACTGTGTTTCTCACTTTTAAATCACCAAAACAAACAAGTAATTAACTGGCAACTACCCTCCTAGAAATCAAATCCCAGAAATAAAATTTGTCGTAAAAACACTAGAATACCTTAAAGTGGTATTCTTAAAAATGGAATTGTAAGTAGTAGCGAGTACCTGGCATACGAATTTGGCATAGAGCTTAACATGCCTTACAAGATATAGAATACATAATTCCACTATTACACTCTGTAGCTGGAAAAGATCTACAAATCATTTTTAAACATCTTCTCCTTGAAGTTAGTGAGACTTGAATAAAACCCAAATTTCATTCCAGTTTCTTTGATGTACCAGTTTGATCACAGCTGAGTTCAAAGTTCTAATTCAAACTAGCACAGAGGCATGTTAGCTCAAGAGAGGTACAAATGCTAAAAACTGTCTAAAAAGGTTATTATCTTGTGGTTAATCTATGAAGGACTAAAATAGGTTGTTTGAATATGAGTTATATGACAACAGACTATTTGTTCTTTTAAGTGATTAGCTAACAAAAGAAGTTTAAAAATCAAGACTACTCTTAGTTTCTACAGGGATTTCTGTGTAGCCTTCAGGACTGATACTGTGTTAAAGTACTAGTACAATTTTTCAAGCACATTACTCTGAACATAATGCTTTGAAAAATTTAAAATGGGGAACAGATAGCAAAATGTCATTTCTTTCATAGCTACAAAATGCAAACTCCAAGTGTTTTAACCTAATGAATAAATGAGTTTGTCCTTTATGTATAAAATATAGTTTGTGTTTGTTGCACAAGATTTTTAATAATAGATGAATTTTAGGTTTGCTTCAACATATTCAATAAAGTGTGATTAATTTGGTTTTTCAAAAATGCAAACTAGACATTACTATATTACTCTACAAAATGCACAGCTTGCAACATTATTGTCTCTGTGGGATCTTAAATTGAATTGTAAAATGTGTCTTATTTCCAGTTTGATTTATGTAAGAAATTTCAGTGGATAATGCCCTTTTTGAAGTTTCAGTGCTTTCTGCAAAGAAAAAATACATAACTAAAAATCATGACACAGTTTATTATAAATCACAGCAAAGTTTTATCATTACATAATGTTCCTCTTAAAAATCATGTAGTGATGCCACACACTATGTTCAGTTCAGTGAATTAACTTTTTTTTGGTGAAGTTTCGTATTATGACAGATTATATAACACATTTCTGACATGTTCTGTGATTTTATTGCAATATTCTAAGTAATTACCAAATCTCTTCTTCTCTAAAACAGCTTTCCTGTGCCCTGAGAATTAATCTATGATACCATTTAACTTGGCTTTTTGAAGTAAATATCACTAGATAAAAAGCCAGCTGGTTCTGAATAATGGGATACTTGAATGAATGTATTAGTGTTTGAAAATGAGAGTACAAATCTTTTAAAAAGATTAATTTCCATAAGAAAGATAGCTCACAGATCTACAAAAGAATAAATTCAAAACATAATAAACTGGCAGAAAGAGAAGTAGATTAAAGTAAAGGCAGCAGCACCTTGTTATTGCAGCTGTTGTATAGCAGTGATTCTGTATCAATTACAACATTTGGTACGTATGGGCAGACTCTTCAAAGGTTTCAGTATAAAGCTTGAGTCTGGAATACAGAGTATATAATAACTTGAGTGATTAATATTTTTTTTTCTTAACAGGACATAACTTTTGTTTGCAACAATCGAGTCTTTCGGAAGAGTTACAAAGACGCCTCTGACTTTAATGTGAAAACCTAACATCAGTTTTGTTTATTATTAAAGATTTGGATATGAACTTATCTTTATCATGAAAATAGCTTGGCTTTATCACAGCACACAAATGCTGACATCAGCATGTAAACTGACTTTTATTGTCCTATGGACTTTATTTTCAATATCCTGTTTCAAAATATGTTTCCTTGAATGGGTCTAGAATTCTGTTCACACAATTACTTTGGCCAAACATTAATGAAAACAAAGTTTGCTGATGCCAGTAAGTACTGTGGATTTGTGTAAAATAGAATGGGTAAATAAATTATGTTGGGGCAAACTTTAAAATGTGAGGGTTTTTTTTGTTTGTTTGTTTGTTGTTGTTTTTTGTTTGTTTGTTTGGGGGGGAAGCTGGTGGTGGTGGTGGTGACTAGTTGGTTGGTTAGTTGTATTGTGTTTTTTTTTGTTTGTTTTGCTGATGGTGTTAATTGAGGTTCTATCAGCTTCTCTCAAAGTCTGTCACTGATAGACATGAAAGTCAGATTCATCCAAGTAACCTGTTCTGAGCAATCTAGTAAGTTTGGCATGAAACACAATATCCCTGAAGGATGTTATAAGGCTTTATAACTGTTAGTAAAGTACAGGGAATTACAACTATTATTTTTTTCAGTTGAGTTCAGTGTAGTTTGGTTTATATCTTGTCTTACATATTTATAGATTTATTACATATATGTAATGAATACACTTTAAAATACATGTATACTATTACTATACTAAAGTAAAGTATACTTTCCACTTTGTTAAATCAAAGCATTTCTAATCCCAGTTCCTTCACCTCCTGAAATGTTAACATTTCATATGGAATGGATATTAAAGGATTCCTAACATACCATGTCCTAATAGTGACTGGAAACAGACAGTGGTGCAGACAAGTGAACACTTACATGAATGGTATTCAACATAATAATTACATAATGGTGTCTTAGTGAAAGCAGAAGTTGAGGATAAAGCTCCATGGTCAAATGTAACCAAGTTATTAAATAGTCCCTGATAGTTGAACCAAAGTAAGTGACCACATTGTATGACAGAACTTGTCACCCCAAACCTTATCTATGCTGAGTGCACTACATCAGCAGCAGAATGCAGTACGGAAAATTATTAAGCCATAATAACTCAGTGATATTCTTTCATAAGCCTGTCGTTCTTGTCAGGTATCCTTAGATAAATATTATACTGAACATGCAAGTACATATGACACGTGTGCACTAAAAATGTTCAGCTATATTAGGCATTCTGTACTCTGCAGGATTATCTATCTGCTCAATTATATTTCAATGCACAGAAAAGCTTGCTCCTGTGCCTGCTGGAGATAATGACAAACTTCAGTGAGAGAAGCACCAAGTCAAAAGACTAGAATTAGATCTGTGTAACAGCTGTGATGACTCATCTTGAAGATCATACTTTCCTCCATTATTTTAATTTGCTAAGTCAAATAAACTGCCAGACTCCCTTGTACGCTTTGAGAACATCACAGACCTCTACACAGAAATGAGCTTTCAGTGATTAGGAATAATTTGAACCAAGTAAATGAAACTAAAAACAAATCAGGGGAGTATTTCAAGATTAAGGCAAATGTCTATTGCATTGTAACTGAAAAGAGTTTAGATATTACACATTATTCCTCTTAGAATTCAGTGATATTTACTATAAAAAGATGCTTCTTTGTAGTTGTTGTTAAAACTGTCTACAAAATGTTTACAGCAATTTTCTGAAAGTAACTTCACATTCTTTTTTAAACATACTACTTCTGGAAAGCTGCTTTTAGTTAAAATATAAAAATTGTAGTTACAAGGTTTCTGCAAACATAACTGCCATTCCATTAAGGGAATGGCACAGCAAACAGTAAATAGTGGCCCCAAGGGAAATGTAAGTATTGATTTTATTACTATGTTGGTTGGATTGTATTTGCAATTGTCAACTCTAATTTTAGGCTGTGCATTAAGTATCCCTATAATAGCTTAAGGAAAAAAAGCAAATATTAATTAGAATGTATTGATAATGTTTTATAAGTCTTAGATTTAGTCCTTACCAAGCATATATTTTGAAAAAATACAAATGTATTTATTGCTTGTAAATGTAGCTAATAAATAAATAGACAGAAACTATAATAACATGGATTACATGACACTTTTTTGTGCATCATGTCATCTGCTGGATGCAATTACTTAAAATTAAAACTGAAATTAAGTGTGAATATATTTATTATTGCATGTGTGTTTTTTTTTTATAGCAAATAAGGTGAAGTAACTATTCAAATACAACATGATCAGTCCATAGATTGTTATATTCATCCTACCAATTGCTTTCTGATAGTTCGACTCTTACCATTTTGTCTCTCAGTATTGCAGTCTACTACCAACAGAAACTACAAGACAGGTTATATTTGCAGATACTATTACAGGTAATTTGTGATCTTTTTTCTGCTCTTTAGTTAATTCAAAACAGTACATTCATAGAATCATAGAATCATAGAATCATAGAATATCCTGAGTTGGAAGGGACCCTTAAGGATCATCAAGTCCAACTCTTGACACCGCACAGCTCTACCCAAAAGTTCAGACCATGTGCCTTAGTTCACAGTCCAATCTCTTCTTAAATTCAGACAGGCTCGGTGCAGTGACCACTTCCCTGGGGAGCCTGTTCCAGTGTGCAACCACCCTCTCTGTGAAGAACCCCCTCCTGACGTCCAGCCTAAATTTCCCCTGCCTCAGCTTA
Source organism: Aythya ferina (assembly GCF_964211825.1). Lineage (NCBI taxonomy): Eukaryota > Metazoa > Chordata > Aves > Anseriformes > Anatidae > Aythya > Aythya ferina. The sequence goes on from NC_140296.1 coordinate 42,140,655, forward strand.
ACCCCGTTCCCACGGGTCCTGTCACTAGTGTTAATGGAGAAAAGGTCTCCTGCCTCTCGACACCCCCTTACGAGGAAGTTGTAGACTGTGATGAGGTCTCCCCTCAGCCTCCTCTTCTCCAGGCTGAACAGGCCCAGTGACCTCAGCCGTTCCTCGTACATCTTCCCCTCCAGGCCTTTCACCATCTTCGTAGCCCTCCTCTGGACACTTTCCAACAGTTTCATGTCCTTTTTATACTGTGGTGCCCAGAACTGCACACAGTACTCGAGGTGAGGCCGCACCAGAGCAGAGTAGAGCGGGACAATCACCTCCCTTGACCTACTAGCGATGCCGTGCTTGATGCACCCCAGGACACGATTGGCCCTCCTGGCTGCCAGGGCACATTGCTGGCTCATATTCAACTTGCTGTCTACCATGACCCCCAGATCCCTCTCTTCTAGGCTGCTCTCCAGCGTCTCATCGCCCAGTCTGTACATGCAGCCAGGGTTTCCCCGTCCCAGGTGCAGGACCCGGCACTTGCTCTTATTGAACTTCATGCGGTTGGTGATCGCCCAGCTCTCCAACCTGTCCAGATCCCTCTGTAAGGCCTTTACGCCCTCATTTGAGTCCACAACTCCTCCAAGTTTGGTGTCATCAGCAAACTTGCTCAAAATACCCTCTATTCCTACATCCATACATTCCTACATCCATACATTCATAAAACCAAACTTCTTATACACTATCATTTATTTCTGATAATATCCATATATACTTCAGTAACAGAAAAGATTCATGACTCACTCAGGTATTGAACTACAGATAGTAGATACTAGCAGGCATACAATTATCTGTTAGAATATAAAGATGTATTGGCTTCTTCCTCAAAGTTTTGCAATCTTGATATATAAAATTAAAAGACAGTAAGTGTGTGGTGATGGTAATTTCAAATAATGTAAGACTGATGTGACAATTCACAGGAAAAAGATTTCCTAACAATATGTACTTCTCATTCTATCGCACTGTGTCACATGCACAAAAAGTATACAAAAAGCACTGACTGATGTAGCTGACACTTCAGAAAAAAAATCTATTCCTGAAAAATTTATTGTTTAATGTGTTAAGTTTCTAAAGCTAGCTAAAAATAATTGTTTATGCCATCTACAGTGTTGCCAACTCTTGCAATTTTATCACCAGCCCTGATGTCATTCATACTTTACAATTTCTTCTTCAGAAGACATAAAAATATGTGATAATTTCAGCATTTCAGTTTAAATAAAGACCCTCCTGTTCCATCAAACTGTGTGCTGTAGCATGCAAAATTGTGGGGAAGGCCCTGTGATGGAGCGAGTGGCTGGGGCTGTGGGGTCTCCTCCCTAGGAGCCTCATCTCTCCTCCCTAGGATCTAGCTATGCTAGAGATCTGTTAAACCTGGAGCAAGGTAAATACCCTGGGCTTAACATTGTCATAACTGAACTTGTTGTGAAGCTGTATCCTGAACCTGGACAAAGCAACAACTCAAAAGAACTGTAGTATCAAAACATTAATTTTCAGACAAATGGTCTGCAATTCTGTTCCTGCACCAGGCTCCTTCCTCTTCTTTATACATACATGTTGACCACTGAGATATTTAAGAGGTTTTGAAAGTCTTTTCCTGTTTCCTGACAAATGATGGAAAAATGGAAATGGAAGCCCTGCCAAATTTTTGCTGCCTATGCCCTTACCACCCATACAACTAGGAGCTTGCAGAGGGACAGCCTTCATGAGAAGCGGACAGGGCAGATGAAATACTCAGTGAGCTCTTCTGACTTCTCATACCCAGAAAGAGACAAACTTGATAGATACTACCAGCACTTAGTTTTCCACAAACACACAGCCTCCTACAAAGCTGTTCCGAGAAGTAGGCAAGCAGAGGTTCTCCCTAAATTCCCTAATATGCTCTCTGCATATTACAGAACCTTACCTCCTCTGTAAAAGTCTTCAGGTGAATAAATTAAGGTGTGTTATGTTTGGCATGTGTCAATACACACGGCTGTATAAAAGTTCAAGGACCACATCTGTTATGCATGTATTTGTACCTTCTTTCCTCCCAGGAGACATCAAGATCTTAATCAAATGTCTAAGTAACACTTAGGTGGTGCAGAGGGGATTGCTTGTGGGTCACTTGATGAAAATAAATTTCACTATTCCTACTGGTTGCTAAAATGTATGGCCATTAATTTTACTGAGCTGTTATTTACTTTATCCAGTTGTATCTTTGCTACTAAAATTTTAAAATAAACTTAGAAATACACAAATAAAATATTAAATCAAAATTATAGCTTTTAACTTGTAAATGTACATTTCTCTGACACAGTATAGAAGGGCTTCCACAAGATGAGTACAGAAGGTCTGGGAGAAAAATAAAATTCAGACTACTCAACTGTAAATCAGAGTGCTGTAAGTTCTGGTCAAACTGCTTTTATTTTATTTTTTTTTAATATTTTGCACTTCAAGCAAATTCAATTTATCTAATGCAATATTTCCTGAACATACATGTATTAATCAACTACAACACTGTGTAGGCAGGCATGGGATTATGACCGAAATGTTTTTTTCAACATTATTTCAATAGATCTCTGTCAAATAAAACAGTTGTGCAAATGACAAAATTACATGATTATTTGAAAACATTAGTAAAGAAATTATTTCTGGTACTATTGACTAACAAGACCACCATATTGCATCATTTAATAGGCCTGAGAGAGCAGGCAAAAGAAAAAAAAATATCTCTTTTTCTACAAACCTCTTTGTGTCTTAAGCAAGCAGAGCCACATAACTTTATGTTTCCTCTAAAGTGCTTAAGCAATAATAACTGTATATTTTTTCTCAAAGGATATTTAGTGTGCCTACTTTTCAATTATGCCAAATGTCATTAAAAGTATTTCTTCCTATTTAAAATTTGAATTGTAGGGGGAGAATCTACAATCTCTTTTGTTATTTCAAAATTGGACATTTTATGAGATAAAATTATTTTTGATTTACTATAACAAGAAGAAAGGCAAGTGAACTCCAGTGTTGCTTGATATTAAGACCAATAAGAAACAAACATGCATTATATGTTATTGAAGTGGCACAATGTCATTGACAAAGTCAAGCAAGGCAAATGCTTTATTTTAAAACACTCAGGCATAAAAGTATTTTACTCTCAGCAAAATCTCTGTTGTGGTGATGGGGAATGCATTGCCACTACAAGCTTGTAGACCCTTGTAGACCCCGCTGAAATATCAGAGCTGATCCGTTGCTCATAGTCACGTAGGAAAATCTATATTCTGCCTCCTCTAGCACACATTTTTTCACAAACAAGATAATGTTGATGAGACTGCCAGTTTTCTCCTAGGAAAACATGCATATATTCTTGGAAGAAGTTGAAATTTAAGTGAGAAGTTAAAGCATACCAAAATACACACCACTCAACTTGCAAAAATTTGGAGTGCCTTAGGTAAATACTTCTCGTTGGTGACCATTTTCTATGTCGAGTCTTAGAAAAGAGTAAAACAACATCAAAAAGTTGGGGAGAAGGGAGGGACAGAGATTTTACTACCTGATTAACACAAGAAGAAGGTTTAAAAATAATACAAACCAAAATCTCTGTTGTATGGAGGAAAAAAATCTGGATGTTATCATATGAAACTGTAATAATTTCACCATATAAATAGAATACTCTTAACAGAAATGTACATGAATACATAAGAGTCAGAAGTGTTTGATATACAAACCTGAAAGAAACTCTCAATTTCTGTTTTGTGAATAGATTTAGCATATCACAGATGGCAGCCCAGGAGGGGAAATGAGTTCTACAGACTCACCACCCACCGGTAGGGGAACGGAGGGAGCAGACGCTGAGGCCAGTGTTGACCCTACCCCCCTATAATACCAGACAGAATAGCTTGAAGTCACAATTTCCTTCTTAGACTGCTCCCAGGGCAGCATGCAATTATGTACTGCAACTGGCTTAGGGCAGGCTAGGTCCACAATTAGTCCCTTGACCTTGCTAAGACTAACAGTGTGAGTAAGGTGAGCATGAAATATCTCTTTCTGAAATTCTCAGTTGTTTAATGCAATTGCTGTAACAGAAATTTCCATACATCTTTAAAAAATAATAATAAATTGTTCATGAAAAAAGACTTGCCTGTAAAAGGACTTGCCTATAAACTAAAAAAAAAAAGGTTAAAATGATAGTTTTAACTCAAAGTTTCTATAGCTTTCTTGATAAAATGAATATGAATATAAATTGTCTCTTTATTTCTACTTTCAGCTAAGAAGCGTAGGATTGTCTTCTACTTTCTGTAATAGGTTTATTAGTTATAACTCTTTTAAAACAATACTTAGGGAAGTTCCATTCAAATCACAGACAATTATGTATGATAAAGCTCATGGCAGAAACTGTAGATTGAATAAATGCTGACACCGGTACATTAAAGCACATGCCACTCATATAGTGTCAAGTACAGCTACCCCTTAGGTTTGAAGATACAAACACTCCTTTCAGCAGTTTGGCATATCTCAAGTAATTAGAAGCCATCTGCTGAAATCTCCTATGTTCAGTCTCAAACTGCCATCTTGAAATGGTTTGGGCTCTATGTCATGCATGAGGGCATACCTTTCCCTCCACACTCAAGTTGAAAGAGGCCTCTGACAGTGAATAAGAATGAGATCATACAGGGAAAAAATCACTGCCAGGAATTTGACCTAGGCTGTCCAGTTAATTGTCAGTGAAATAAAACAATGCAAATTCATTGAACAAATAAATATAAATCCAAAACTCTACATTAAAGATAAAACATAGGTCAGTTTGGGACTCAATCATTAATTAAATACTCCTAATAGCCAATTAATATAGAATATCAGGAACGAGTTAGGCAGGAAGAGATGATTCATTTAACTACTGAGTGAGCAGAATGTGTTTCTGCTCATCTTGTAGCTGAGGTATCACACATGTTGCATACAATTAATGGGTACAGAAATTTAAGTACAAAATCTAGAAGCCCAAGTTGGTATCCATGAATGCAGTGGAAGACTTACCAGAGCAACTATAAAAGAACACTTCAAACTGGACCTACGCTATTCAAAACTTCTGGTAGGAGAACACAAAGAACTGGTTCTGGAAACTGTTCTATTATGCCTGTTTCATGAGTAACAGAAAAAAAAAAAAGAAAAAAAAAAAAAAAAAAAAAGATTGTTCTTCATTATTTAAAATGTCACTTCAGCAAGACAGGCATAAGCATAAGGAATAAAACAGATCACAGAAGTATGCACTAAATGATTAAAAAAAAAAAAAAAAAAAAAAAAAAAAACAGAAAATCCCATTTTGACCATGTGATCAGTTCAGTGGTGTTTTGTTTTCTGTTTGCTTTTTCTATAAGATATATACAATATGATACAACGAGGTAGTTATTTTGATAGAATGGGAGCATGCAACAAATTATAAATGGAGAAAATCACCAATAATAACATTGAAGAACATTTCAGAGTGCACAATATTAATGGAGATCAAAAAGGCAAATAACCTATTTGTAATACATGAGTAGTGAGAAGTAACCTCGAGAGCTTCCATGTAAATCAGTTAGTAATATGGCACACTGGGTCAAGGTTTAGTGAAGCAACTTCTCAAAACCATAAAAACCACTTGCTGGAACAGCTGGTTCTACAGCAAGTATGATGAGAATATGCTCTTTCGTATTCAAGTAATTCAAGGTGTTCCTTTGCACAGTAGCTACAGTTATCGTGGTATAGTTAGCTTATTGAGAGCAATCACAATAAAGTTATTTAGGAAAAAAAAAAACAAAAACACCTTATATAAGTGTGTATTAGTGTGGACCTAAAAAAAAGGACATCATAAAGTCTCTGAATAATCTTTATTTCAAAGGGCAAGTAAATTATGTAAGTCTCATAAAGACTAGATCCTTTTTAATACCACCTCTGCTACATATAGCAGAACACTGAAAAGTACAGTCAAAGCACTCTACACTAGGTTAAATACTAATGTATGTCATGGTGAACAGGGATTCTACAACTGATCTCTTGATGAGCTTTGATTAAGAACTGCAGGATGCATTTTGCAAAAAGGGGAGAAGAGGGGAGGGGAGGGAGAGGAGAGGAGAGGAGAGGAGAGGAGAGGAGAGGAGAGGAGAGGAGAGGAGAGGAGAGGAGAGGAGAGGAGAGGAGAGGAGAGGAGAGGAGAGGAGAGGAGAGGAGAGGAGAGGAGAGGAGAGGAGAGGAGAGGAGAGGAGAGGAGAGGAGAGGAGAGGAGAAATATTCAAGATCAGCCCAGTTATTTTTATTTGAGGATGAAGCAAATTCATCACTTAGGAAAATGTGATAGTGATACAAATACTCTTATGGCAATCCACATAGCAATTTTTTTAAGATGATTTTCAATATAAATTGCTCAGAAATATAGCTTACTTTAAAAATTATTTGGTAGATTTTGTAAACAGATGTTTGGTGAAGTTCATTTCTTACAAGAGAACTTATGATTGCAAAAAATTTTGCCAAATTATCCTTAGTCCTTAGTCCATGTAGCTTTGTTCCAAAATCATTGACTAGAAAACCTGTAGGTACTACTTTCCACCTGTTCAAGGTAAATTTCTTAACTATACAGATCTCTACAGAGATCTCTATAGAGAAGCCAGAGGTGTTAAACTCCTTTCATAACTGCCCTATCCACCAGAGTCAACATCAGGAGCCACTGAGTTGAGTTCACCAGCTAAGGCCAGGATTCCCAGGAGACATGCCTTCAAAAGGCAAATGGGATCCATCATTGTACAGAATTACTCAAAGTCCCAAAAAAGAGCACACACACTCAGTACCTCAACAGTTTGATCAGTAACTTCAACTATTGTAAAGGAAAAGCTAAAGACCTACTAAAATTGCTTTAATTGTGAAGTTCTGTAATTAAAAGTGAAATCAAATAAAGAAACAAGGAGCAGATGTTGGTTTTATTTCTCTATGTTGACATTATTAAGTAAACATTTCCCCCTCCCCCTCCCCTAAGACATGCTTTACTTTCATTCATTTGCTATGCTTCCTATTATTTTCTTTTCCAGCTTAACAACTGTAACCTTCAACAGTACAATGAAGTCGTTTATGTCTAAATTCTTGTTACATTTGGGATTTTTTCTTTATGTGTTTTGTAATTGTTGTAGTTGATTTATAACTTCTTTGTCTCAGACGTAAAATGGAAATAGAATATAACTTTTTTTTATTCTGATTAACACCTGTAAGAACACAAGAGATATACAAAAATAATCTATCTAATTTTTCCATAAAAGAACTCATTCTCTAATTACTTTGTTTTAGAAAGCTACTGAAGATCTCCCCTGATAGGAATTAAACCTGCACCCAGTTGGTTCTTTATTATCTCTTCAACAAAATGATTTATTGTATGTAGTCTGAAAGCAAAAGCGGAGGAAAAATACATTTTTTTCTGTACCAGTAGCCCTATCACTTGCTCTATACTATTCTTTGAAGTTGACAATGAACAATATTGTAATGATACCAGAAATAGTTAACTCTTTAACATAACTGCTTACACAAAAGCAGTGACAACTGAGATCATTGTACCTCATGGTGATTTAACCTTAGATGTTAAATCTTATGTTTCTTACCTCAGCATGACCTGCTATAATGTTCAAATTTATATTTATCTCCTCTGCAGCCTGTACATAACTGAATATTTTATTTTTATTTTTTAAGGTTTCAAGTGAAGAAAGTTTAATTAATTAGGAATACATTTAAAAAAAAAAATGTCAGGAAGAGAAAGTTGCAAACCCTTTATGTGTGTGTCTGAGCCATAAATAATAAACCAATTCTGAGATGAGTTATTTTATACATCAATGAGAATTTAATGCTTTGTTTTTATACATTGATTAAAATGGCAAGGCTACTAATGCTTATGGAAAAAGGGTTTTAAATAGGCAAAGGAAATTTCTATCAAGCTGTGTAAAAACCAAATCTACAATATGCATTTATATGCATAGCACAATATAAAAATAAAAAAATAAAAATGTCTTTGTTGGAAAAGAGATGTCATAAGAGCAAAGGTTCTGAGGTTCTGTGAGCACAGGAAATTGCTTATTTCCAAACTCATAGCACATTTGTAGCACCACAACCTCCTTCAATGTGGAGCAGGAAACTAAATTCCCACCAGCAGTGGAAGCCAGTAGAATATGTTGAATAGGAAACCCAAGTATAACACTTCCCTGCATTCTTCAGCAACAATGAGATGAGTAGAACACAATTACAGCACACCCACAACGTCCCAGAAGAACATTTTTGTGAAATCTGCTGTGCTATATTTTGTGGTGAACTGTTTAACAACTGGAATTTCTTTTGATATAGATGATTTTTAAGTTTAAGTTCAAGATACAGTGTGATAAGAGAGACAAAGAGGGGAAATACATGGTGAGGTTTACAGAGGTGTTTGGTGGTACAAATTTGGGATGATCTGCAACATGGACAAAGTATGATCAGTCATGCATATTGCTAAAAAAAATCCTTTATGCCAATTAATAACCATCATGCTTTATTTTCCTTCTCATTATAAACTGGATCTATTTAGACAGGCATGAAAACAATGGCTAAAATTGCTTTTAAATAGATGAGACTTTATCTAAATATCAATTATTATTTGTACCAATCACATTATTAATTCTGGACATCAAAAACAGGAAAATTTTTAAAGAAACATTTATACATGTACATGTTAAGCTAAGGAAGAAATGGTGAAATGTTAGCTCTCTTTTGGAAAAAAAAAAAAAAAAAAAAAAAAATCTTACCATCTCATTGGTGATATTATTGTTCCCAGAGTCAGGGAAACAATGTTACACGGGCTACTGCAAGCACTGGAAATCTGCATATAGGAATCTACTGTCATTTCAGGTGGCCTGTCATATCTGATGCATCCCCACAGGGCTTGCAAATATGACACAACACCTAGCTGCATATGATCTCTGCCATTCTGGAGTGGAAGCTAGGAGCCAAGCAGGATGCCCTAGGGCATCCCAAATGGTACAAGGCACCTGCACTTAGGCAACTGAATCAAGTTGCTGATGTCTTTCTTGCTCGAAGCACATTCATAATGATGAATTGTCAGACAGTAGAAACCTGCTTACCAATCTGAATAATGTTCACCCAAAAAGCCTGAGTGGAACAGTCACCTCTTGTAATCTTTAGAAAATCTTCATAGCACTGCCCAGAAAAATGTGATTTATGCCCTGCAATCTTAAACTAATAAAATACTATAGCTTAGTCTATGAGTGCGTGCTCATTCAAACTTAACATAATTGCAACCTAGAATACAGTTTCTATATTTAATATACCTTTATTCTTAGTAAGACTAAAAAAGTAAGTTAAAAAAAGAAAATTGTATTATTCGGGATATAAGAAGATGAAGTACACTTAAGTATAATTTTAACAATGTTATGTCCTATAATGAGTTGACCTTCTCTTCTCCTTAACCCTTTTTTTTCATCAAAGCCACCTACATCCACTTTGCCGTCTGTTTCTCTAATCTGCAATTATTTATGTTTTCTTCATGCTGCTCTATCTGCCATGGGAGCAAAATTGTATTTGGTGAAATATAGAGCTAATTATACCATGAACCCAACAACAAAAAGACAGAGCAGATGTTACTTCAGACGTGCTAACAGTCCCTATGCTTAATGCACACATAGTAAATGACTAAACATGGTATTTGAAAAAGAAAATGTGATGGGCTTAAACATGTGGAAAGAAATTAGCAAAAACCTCAAACACAATGACATACTTAATAGGCTCTAAAACATTTATTTAGTGGTGGCATTCAGTATTAATTTTACTGTAATTCAATACATATGTGAAGCTATATATTGGGTTAAATATAGCATATTAGGTAATTATGATAAATTTCTTCTGATCTCAGTACCCAGTTTTGTCAGCATTCCTTCTGCTTGTGCATCATCACCTTCAGTTCTAGCACTAAATTTATCCATCTCTTTATCCATCTGAACAATTTCCAAAACACAAGAACTAGATCTAAGAATAATTGTGTATATATATATATATAAATCAAGCATTCTCTTTCTGAAATCAAAATCAATAGGAGTAACCAAGAGCTGGAGAGCAGAACTTAACAATGGAGAAAAAATCTGGCACTGCTTAGAAACACAGGTTTTTCCCTTGTTGTGCTTATTTGAAATACAGAAACAGTATGGATGATTGCACACCAGTCCTCAAGCCCACACATTGGTCCTGCTAAATTTAACAGTATATGTGTAGATTAAAAATTCAACTGTAGGAAGAGATGATGTAAACACAGATTTTTAGTACTCATAAGTGCCTATCAACCTACTACAATCCTATCTAGGATAACTTGGAGACAGTTTGGTATTTATCATAAAGGATTTGGCATGATTAGAGTGGGATCTCTCAACAGCCTACAGAGTAGTCCCTATGGGTAGGGGACCATCGAGATCACAATTTCCCTCTCCCTTACTACCAAACACCCACAAGACTATTACATCTCTTTTCCAATCATATATTTCAAAACTGAAACTGAAACTATAGATCTGAACAGGAACTGAACAGAAAATTTCAAAGCTTCCCATTCCTCTATCATCACCTCACTTCATTGAGTAGAATCGTCATACAAGTTGGAGGCGATTTAGGATACTTAGCTAGGTTTTTTTTGTTTGTTTGTTTGTTTGTTTTCATGCCCTGTAATTCCAATTACTGTACACACAAATGCAATATAAATTTGCCATGTGCTCTCTTACCTCACTCAAGAGGAGTCTAGTGACTCCTCTGAGTAGCCAACAAAAACACTGTGTAACAAAAGCAAAATAAACGTAATTCAGTGAATACATGGTACTTTATAGTACAGACACAAATGTAGCCCATCACCAGTCAAGCTTCAATAGAAAAATTGAGACCACTGTAACAGATTGCAGCAAAAATAAATTTGACTTATTAGCTGTTGGAGTACTAATAACATTATTGTGATAAATCACTTTTCGTTCATGTGAAGGGCACTTTTCACCTCATAGAAATGGAGATTATTACCACACTAGTTGAACAAATAGAAAGGAAAAAAAAAAAAAGTTCAAAAAGATGTGATGTTAAATTCAACTTTGAAGGGATAGATGCATGAATAAAATGTAACCCCCTAATTATAAATCTTGAGAAAAATATCTCTAGTAAGAGATATCTCTGATAATATAGAATTTCAAAGAACTGGTTAAAAATCATGCATAAGAACAAACTAATCACAGTGCTCTAGAAAGGAACATGTCTTTAACAGCAATCATCACAGTATGAAATCAACTCTGAGCTTATTGCATGTGACTGAATAATCTAAAATTGTAAAATTAAAAATAATTATTGATAAAAGATAAGACATAAAACCTCCCTAGCTGCTTGAATCTAAGAATATCAGGGGATGGAATGAATGTTGAATTTATGTTGTGGAAAATTGGTCCCAAGCTGGTTTTACACTTCATCAGAAAGCACTTTTGTCTTGTATGCAAACAGTTAATGAAGCGTACCAAAACTGCAACTTTTTTTGCTAGCTTTAGTGTGGTAAGACTCACAGTATATTCCATAGTTTGCAGAGTATTTAAATAATATCATATTTTTTCATTTATTTTTTGGTTATAATGTGGTATGCTATAATTTTAAATAAGATTTCTTCTTGCATTTTCAAGTTTTATTATATATACCTACAAGTTGCAGATAATAGTATAGACTTTTATATTTAAAACATTTATTTTGTTTACTTATCAGAATATTTTCAAGAAAATACGAAACCAATGAATACCTGCTGCCCTAATAAATTGTAACAATATTGCATGGTGTCGTGGGTTTACGTGGCAAGGTTTTAGTAGCAGGGGGTCATAGGGGTGGCTTTTGTGAGAAGGATCTAGAAGCTGCCCCTTGTTTGGTAAATGCCCAACTGCTGAACAGAGCCAAGCCAATAAGCGATGTTGTTTTGTGCCTCTGTGAGAGCATATTTAAGACAGGGGAAAAAAAAAATGCTGTGCCACACAGCAGCTGGGAGAGCAAGAGGAGTGAGGAACAGCCTTGCAAGCGCCAAGGTCAGCGAAGAAGGAGGGGGAGAGGTGCTCCAGGCGCAGGAGCAGAAGTCCCCTGCGGCCTGTGGTGAGGACCATGGTGAAGCAGGATGTCCCCCTGCAGCCCATGGAGTACCACGGTGGAGCAGGGTTCCACGCTGCAGCCCTTGGAGGAGACCACGGTGGAGCAGGTGGCCCTGCACCGATGGAGGCTGCCGCCTGTGGAAGACCCCTGCCGGAGCAGATTCTGGGCCAGACCTGTGGCCCGTGGAGAGGATACCATGCAGGAGCAGGTGACCTGGCAGGAGCTGCTGCCCATGTGGGACCCAGGTTGGAGCAGTTTTCTCCTGAGGGATGGACCCCGTGGTACGGACCCATATCTGGAACACTTCTTGAAGAGCTGCTCTTCAGAAGCCTCTCTCTCTCGTGGGAAGCCCACACTGGATCGGTTCATCAAGGACTGCATCCCGTGGGAGGGACCCCACAGCACAGGGGGCGAGAGTGACCGAGAAGGAGCGGCAGAGAAGAAGCGCTATAGACTGACCATAACCTCCACTGCCCCATTCCCCTGTGCTGGTCAAGGGGGAGGAGGTGGAAGAGGGTGGATGGAGGGGAAGGTGCTTTTGGTTTTGGCTTCTTTCCTTTGTTTCTCACTTCTCTAGCTTGTTAGTAATAGGTAATAAATCTTACTTTCTCCCTATGCTGAATCTGTTTTGCCCGTCACAATAATTACTGCGTGATCTCCCTGTCCTCATCTCAACCCTTGAGCCCTTTTCATCATATTTTTTCCCTGTTTCTCTTTGAGGAGGGGGAGTGAGAGAGTGGTTATGGTGGAGCTTGGCTGCCCACCCAAGTAAAACCACCACACATGCATGACTGGTTTTAAAATTGTGTAGTTAATTCTTTCTCATTTATTTCTTTTTAATTTGATTTTGACTATTCTCACATGATTGAAAACAACAAACAAATTATGTCAAGAGATTGGACTGTGAACTTAGGCACATGGTCTGAACTTTTGGGTAGACCTATGCGGTGTCAAGAGTTGGACTTGATGATCCTTAAGGGTCCCTTCCAACTCAGGATATTCTATGATTCTATGATTCTAAGTGGATTATGGTTATACTTCCATATCTTTGTTAGAGAAAATGGGTAGGACGGCTACCCATTTTTATAACATTTTAAACCATTTCTATAGCAAAACTCAAATAAGTATATAGAATAGGAAAGACTTTACAATATGACAAACACTTGCCTTCAAAAGGACCACATTTCATACTGCAGTTATATGACTTTTGCATAAAGAGTTTGACTACAGAATTATATCTGAGTGTGGCAGTATTATCTCAACAATACACACTCTTACAATTAACTTTGGGAAATTAGTGGGGTTTACACAGCTGAACAAATGATCAGTAAAATCCAATCAATCATCACATCATAAAAGAATTCACAATTGCAAAGAAAAACTGCATTAATGCTCCTCATGACTAGAAAAAAAATCTAAAATAGTATAATTACTATTATACAGGAACTGCATTATACTATTTTTATTTTTTTATACTATTTATTTTTTATACTATTTTTTTAAATTGTTTATTATTATTTTTATTTACTCAAGGATCATGAAAGCTGTTTTACCTGTGGAGCCTAATCTTACACCATTTGTCCTGTAAGGAAGCTTCCATCAGAAGACCAGCATAGCAAAAGCTACTAGTATAGATTATGCTGAATGTGCAAAATTAAAAAAATGAGTATAAACCATTCTTTGTCATACACCCTCATTAAATAAGCCCATTAATGAAGAGAAAATAGTACAAAATTGGAAGGCCCTTGTTTAATATGAAAAATAAAAAGTATCTGCCATTAAAATTATACAGGAAAAGAATACAGAGTCTCAGGTGAACAAGACAGGCATGTTTCAGCAATCACGTGAGAAAAAACATCCAAGTTATAATAAATGAACTTGGCATTACATTTAAAATTAGTACTGCAAATATTTATGCAATTTTAAGTAACAGCAGTCAGATGAAGTTACAGAGACTGTTCCTAGGCTAGGGTACCACTGAACTAGTTTTAAGGTAGCTAGATTATATTCATAATAGACCTAAACCTTCTCTCATAACAGTTTCCTAACAGACTCTTCATGTTTCCACAACATATGATAGCTGACATAGAGCTTCTTAGTTTTGTTTGTTTGTTTGTTTTTAATTATTTATCCTGCCATAATATGCTGACTGAAAGTCCTCTTAGGCTTTTTGTAAATTTGCTTATCTTTTTACTACACCTTCACACTATTTCTCTTTGAGCAAGGCTTTTAGATTCATCTGAGATCCTCTAGAGGTGGCAAATCCAACACCTTCCAGTCCAAATAAATGATTGATAAAATGTAATCTTACAGCAAGCTACTTCTGGTATAGGCAACTGTACTCTTATTCAAATTTGGATAGTGAACTTGTTGGACCTCATTGGCTAAGAAAGCTGGTCTTGATTAATGTTCTAATACAAGCCTCTCCAGAAATTCTAGATGCAGCAAGAAATTGAAATAGTGGTTCAGGAGACACTACTCACCCCACTGGAGCTTGTACCAAGGAACTGTTTCATCATGGTGCTAAGGGCTGTCATGCTGCTGGTGGTGCTGTCTTTCAGATGAGATGTAAAACTGAGTTCTGACAACGTACAGTCATTAAATATCCCATGGCACTCTTCACAGGAGTACATGTGTTAATCCATATGTCCTGGCTATATTCCACATGCATAATTGCATTCTGCCTACCTAAATTCCCTATGCAGCTTCAGTAGCATACAGTATTATTTATTCTGTTTCTCTTCTCACTTCAACATTGCTTTTTAGTTTCTGTGCTCAGGTACAAGAAGTGGCACAGATATACCACAATCCTTAACTTTTAGCCCATTGATACAAAACAATCCAAGGCCTCAGATCTATAGCAGGAAGAAAGAGGGTGTACAGAATTTAAGGCAAAAAATACTAAGTGGGGCCACCTAAGCTAGACAGTAGAGAAATATCAAGGGCAAAATAATCTCAGAACTATTATCCTCCTCAGTCTGGGACTTAAGTACTCAGTAGTTTTGAAAAGTACATCCGTTCCTTTAGGTTGTGCAGTCCCAAACCTTTGTAGACTTGTAAATGGTTTGGTAAGCTTTTTAAGATGGCACTGTGGGATTTAACTACTTATATTAAACTTAAACACCCCATAAATTAAACTCCTGGATAAGTCATCTACTCTGTTCAGTTAAAAACAAAGAGTCACTTCAGGATTTATTTCTATATTTTACATTTCAAATGGAGTGTTAAACACATTTATAAAACATAGGACCATGCTCTTGATGACATTTCTGGAGTACTCCCTGACTGTCCTAATTATTGAACCACACAATTGTTCCCTCTTTTCCAACAAATCAGAGGGAGTGAAGAACACAGAAAGAACTCAGACTTGTTTCTATTTTGCCAATTCACACATTGGAACAGATGATGGGAAAAAAAAATGTTTTACTCATATAATCCATATTTCTTCAGTCATGTTCTATTGACTACACCACTATTTCTGAGCTCACACCACCTGATTATCTGGTGAAACTTATAGTGTCTCTTTGCTTTGTACCCTGCACCATACATTAGTAAAGATGCGTTCAGAATTCAGCCTTACAGATCAATGAGTGGAGGATTCCAGTCTTTTGGCATAAAACAGGAATTGCTCTGCTTGGTGCTGTCAAATAATTTTATCTTCCCCCCAGTCTGGAGAAGATAAAATTCTTAATGTCAAGGGGACTTTGATGGTGATACAGAATTATTTAGGGCCTTTCAGGCTCAAAACCAAAAACAAACAAACAAAGAAAAAATCCTAGCTTTCCCTCTGTATTTTCTGTGCTTAATTTCTTGGTAGAACTCCTACTTAAGTCCTCTTCCAATCCAGGGTCTGAAAATGATCCATCCATATAAATTATTTGTTATAAAATACATTTATTGACCATTTATCTTATGTATATCTATATATTTTTTCCCTGCCAGGTAAAGAATAAATAATGTAGGTACGAACTGAATCAGTCCTGCCCTGTCCTTTTGCTGGTACAGGACAAAAAACTCAGCTGTAATGCATTTATACCTAGATTCTAGATTCAGTTCACTGAAATTTTCAGTTTATGTGACCAGCTGCCTTAGATTCCCTGTATAGTCAAAAAATGGGTTTGTCAGCTGTACATAGTAATTCACATAGTCAGTAATACTAATGTCCATTGTGGATATCTATCTCTTTTTCAGCGCTGGACAACTAGACTCCTAACTTTAGCACCTCATGGTATTCAATGGTTTAAACATGACCCTTTTTCTTCTTTTTTTTTTTTTTTTTTTTTTTTTTTTTTTTTTGTGATAATCACCATTATACTATCATAAAAGCAATAAAATCAATGACGTAGAACAACTAAAATAAGTTTTGGCTTTTGTTAAAACATATATAGCCTTATTCTAACCATTAACCCCATTACATTTTCCATTGCATACAGAGTAAATTAAACATGTTCAAGGAGGAATTTTAAATTTTGTAGTCAAAATTACTGATGATAATCATATCAGGCAGCAGTGTCAAGTGAGAGATAACACCTTCACTTAAGAGTCATCTTTATTCACATTTTATTCTTCTGAACCAATCTGCTTTCAGCTTTCTTCACTATTAAACTCCCTGTATATTGAGTTTTTCTTACTGTTCAAGGAAGACATATATTCAAGTCTCAAGTTATATTGATAAACTCTCAAAAAGCAACAGAAGCCCAAAACAACCTCCATATACACTGTGAGCACAACTGCATGAAATAAAGGCAGGTCTGGTGGATGTTGAATTAATGTAAATGACATTTTGTAATATATGACCCTGATTCTCCTTTCACTTATGCTGCTGTAAATCTGAGTGGGAAAAAACACCTTCATGGATTTTCATAAACTTACTCTGTTCAAAAGCTGATACAGCTGAGGACGAATCACATGTTCTTCATTTAAATATTGTTTGTGCACTTAGGAAATTAAAATAGTAGCAATACATATACTGAAAATAAAGATGATTTTTAATATATATTAACTTCTGCAAGCTTATAGGCTTAGAGAGAATTCTAAGTAACTAGCTTGTCTGAAATGAAAACATGAATATTCCTAACAAAACGGATTTTTACTTGAGGAGATTAGAGGGCAGAAAGTACCTTGGAAGCCTTTAGAATATCCTGCATAGAAACAGGTCATTTTTTATAAAATAAACAAAAAACTAACAAACAAAACCACTTTAACATAAAACAACAGATTGTGTTAAACTCACAATCCCCTTTCTTCTTCTCCATCTGACATACAAGCACCTGACACACAAAGGGAGTCACATTCAGAAGGAGATTATGATGCAATGATCTCGTTGTGAATGTTGCATTATGGCTTCAGCATCGATGTAAGAGCTCCCCTGACACTTGTGCTTACAGCAATTTGAATTTCTCTGGCAGCTAGGTATGATTTGTGACAGATTTCAGTCTTGCTTTTCATTGAGGGAGTATACTGGCAAGTGCTTGAGGTATTTACCATAGAGATTGGAAAGAAGAAAATGTAAAGAGGAACATTTGAGGAACTTTAAAAATATATATATATATGTTTGTTTGTTTGTTTGTTGGTTGTTTTTTTTTTAGCACTTACTAAGTTATCCAAAACAGTTCATTGCAGTGGCATCATTTTGTGCTTCTAAGTAAAAGTTATTACATTGGTCTACTTGAAGGACTCGATGATCTTGAGGTCTATTCCAACCTAGAAATTCAAAATTCTGTGATTCTGTGATTGTAGTGAAGCCCTACTAATGTTAATGACTGTTAGCAATTCATATATCACTAGGCAAATGTTCCATGTAGGTTGAAAAGTATCTTTCAATTGGTTATACAGTAGCTTGCAGCCTGAGTGAAATGTAATTTTCCCATACATTCTTTACACTTGAATTATACAACTAAATTTGTCTACACGGTTTGGAAAATATCATGTTGAAAAAGCATAATTCTCTGTTTATCCTGTAAAATACCTTTAACCCTCCTGAAACATAGGGTGAGCTGGTAGGTTTCATGTTTGGCACTGGATCCCTCAAAGTTTGCTGAGCCAAAACCTCTACATTCAGCGTAGACTAACTGGTCCCAAAGCTGAGTTACTCTAATGCAGTCTTTTCTCAGTACATCTTCTGCCATAAAAGCAAGCAATAAGCATCTGTATGCACAGTTTCTCTAAAACTTTCTTGGTCTGCAGACTAAATCTTATCTTGATTCCTTCCTCATTTTCATGTGTAAGTATTTTAGGTAGGCCTCAGGGAATGCAGACAGTTCCATAGCAAAGGGTGCGCTCTGAGCACAAGCATTCAGGGAACAATGACAACATGCCGTCTGTCTTTGGCACAAACTGATGAATGAGAAATTTAATAGGGAGATATTGCACAGCCTAGAAAGAGAAAACCTGCATTTAACAAAGAATTAAGGTTGACTGGGTTTAGGCTACCTTATCCAGTAGAATGAATCCAAACTTCCATTCACATGTAAAAATAGCCTATCGATTAAAGCATATTTCTTCCTCTTTGGCCCTGTTTTTCAAATACTTATTTGAGACAATAAGTTTGGCAAGTTCTTTTGTTAACACAGTTCCTGTTATTTTAAAAGCAACTGATTTTATGGCCTATGGTTATCATCTGATACTTAAAATACGTACATGAAAGAATGCATTGGAGGTGTCAGGTGCACCCCTGGGAGGATAACAATGTCCACATAGTCCCAGGTCTTCTACAAGTAGCAGTTCATGTATGAATGGGTGAGAAACATTCTTATCATTTGCAGATGTTCCTTAGCCAAAAGGTACAGGGTAAGATATGATTTAAGAATTAACCCTCTGATCTGCAATGCATCCTCAACACAAGGATCTTTAAAGTAATTAAATTTATATACATGTGTATACTGTTTGTTTGTTTGTTTTTACTTCATTTTTAAACATTGCACCCACACAGTCTTTAAAAATAAGTGGAATACTGAAGATTTGATTTATAAGAAAATACTATAATACTTCTGACGTATATCTTTGTTTCTTTACTGATCTCTACCAAAAAGGTTGGAGCTGTATTACATATTAAATAGAATTATATTTCAAACAAAAAAGAAAACTATGCATTACAAAAAACATGCAGTAGTGATTTATCAGCATCAGTCCTTAAATATATATATATATACTTCAACTACATTGTTAGTCAACAATTAAAAAAAATTAAAGCAGTAAACTAACTAGCTCTTTGAATATTAAATAGAATTAAATAAAACACATGTATTTATTTGACCTACTAATCACTGTTTCATTTTTAATATGACTATGTCTCCTACAACAGTACATGGTATAGACACAGGCTGTTGAAAACCTGTTCAGTGCTTAAAGGAGTTTAAAACTGAAGAAAATGAAATATTATATAAAGAAGTAGAAATAAAATGTAGAAAATATGTAACTAGTACCTTTTCTAAATTAACATCACCAATCTGTTTAGAGAGATGGAAATGAAAAAGATCATTAATATATAAGAATACATAACAGTTAAGTTTGGCACAACTGTTAGTCCTTGTCACTATAAGAGAATGTGAAAATATTCCATGAAACTGAGATACTACATATCACTTTCCAGAAGAAACAGAATTAGATGTTTTAAAAATATTTATAATTATACAGATGGAAATAATTGGGAACAACAGTTTGTTTAAACCAGAATCTGGTGTAGTATTGGAGAAAAAAAAATACACATCATATTAAATATAAGAAATAATTATACAAAATAAGAAACTCCTAATTTCAGGTTGTAAATTCTCACTGACTGCTAAAGACTAGTCAGGAACTATTCATACACAGAAGATGATTCTATATCTGCCCTTTGTCGGTTTCTTGATCTTTGTATTTGATCTTTGGTTTCTTTCCTTTGATTGGTGCCGTGATTGATAGGATACCCTGGCAAATTCACAAGTCCACTCCAAAGTGGAAATATTATGTCACTCTAATATTTGAACCACTATCATAACCAAAGAATGTTTTAAGGTGTTTATAATGACATCACAAAAATGCTATTATTATAAAGACATATTTGCTTACATTTGATTTAACATTAACATTTGATTTTATTGCTATTGTGTATTAAGAAAATACTCTTACATTTGATATATGTAAACATGATATATAAAACATTATGTATTAATATTCATATATGTAAAGGATATAGGTAAATACACTAATATGTATATATTAGACTATCATAGAATTGTAGAATCATTAAGCTCGGAAAAGACCTCCAAGATCCTCTAGTCTAGCGGTCCCCCTACACTAAACCATGTCCCTAGGTACCACGTCCAACCTTTCCTTAAACACCCCAAAGGAGTCTACCTGGGCAACCTGTTCCAATGCCTAACCAATGGTTGTCTATACAGTAGATTAACCACAGAATCAAGGCATGGTTAAGGTTAATAACCAGAAAATGATATATTCATGAAGAATTTATCAAATATTTAAAGTATTAATAAGTTATGGTAGAGGTACAAGAAAAAATAATAAAAAACATATACATTATTTCTGTATCTATGGTACTAATTAAGCCAGAGTATTTAAATATAGTAATTGTACTCCCATACACATTTTTTTCTTTTTTTTTTTCCTTTTTTTTTAGCTTTTCAGAGAAAGAGCTATTGACTTATTTCAGTTAGCAAGAAATTTCTCAACTTCCTTGGGTGCTTAAGTGCAAGAATATTTTAGACCCCATCTTTGCATATTACTTTATCTTTCAGTGGTAATTAACAGAGTCTTAATCTGGCTAATGTTAATGACCACTGTTCTTTCTTTAAATCCCAGTTAAACCAAGCTTATTAAGGGCCAATTAAAGGAAGTCTTATGTGATCTGAATAACACTAAGACCAATTTTTAACAGCTACAAGTCTTTATTTTGGATGATAAGTGTGGAAAAAAAAAAAAAAACTCATTATGTCTTCTGTCTGCTTTTAAATAAACTGTCAATGGCTATTGGGAAGGATGAGGAATCTTTGAAAGTCAGAGAAAGATAGATGAATTTAGTAAATAACAGATTTACAAAATATATATACATGTATATTAGTTCTGTATAGCTGTTTTCATTCCTGCCTATTAAAAAATAGGTAATGCTTTATCAATTTTCACTTAATTTTTCATAATGTTACATAATGTTATAGTATAAATATGGAATGAAACTTAAGAATAATTTTTAAAGTGGTAGAAACAAAACCTAAATATGTATTAACCAAGTTCCACAGACAAAATAAAGAAAATCTCACTCATCATTTGAATAAGAAATTGAGTAGTTCTACCCAAATATGAAAAGTCAATATGGCTTTTGGCTTGGGGACAGTCAGATAGTTTCCTCACTTCTTAACTGAATACAATTTTTGACTCTGGACTTTTGAAAGGCTTGTTGATTCCACTTATGTCTAAGGTGACTCCTCCACAGATGCTTTGTTATAAATTACTTCTCACTAATTCTAACATTTCTAAGAATTCACTCCTCAGTTAACTTCAATATTGCTTCCCTTTCATCTGAACAGAAGCAGTAATGCAATCTGACTGTTGCCCCTAGCTAATAAACAAAATATTACTATTACCACTACTATCTAAAATCCAAACACCCTAAAGCCAACTTACACTGCAGCAAGTTACTACAGGACAGGGTCTTTTTATATTCTGCATCACAACAGACCTAACTCCATGGTGACAACTCTTAAATTCTGTGGTAGCAGCTACAAAATCCATGGCAACATTAATTCATTATTGTCTCTAAAATACTCCTCATCCTTACTTTTGCACTCCTGCACAAACATATTCAGCAATGACTCATAGCAGAGAATATCACTGATGAAAAATTGATAGCTATTTTTAACAGTAAATCCTGAATTATATTTTTCTCTGTGTTCCCCAGATAATTTGGCAATAACAGCCTCTAAAAGAGCTCTACACAAATCATCTTCTATCTTGATACTAGCATGGAAGAAAACTTGCATCTGGACTGTCCAGCTTTTAGTGTCTCACTTGCTTCACCAAGGGGATTAAGTTCAGTTGTGCTGCATTTAGTTTTCCATCTATCTAGTTATAAGCCGGACCTCAGCTTTCATTTTTTTTTGTCCTTGTTCCTGGCTCTACAACACAATACAGCTGTATTGCAGCTGCAAACATAATTATATATATAATAAAAAAAAAAAAAAAAAAAAAAAAAAAGAAAACCTTCAACATTGAAACCAGAATTTTGCAGAAAATTCTGTGGCAGATAGAGTACCATTCTTTGCTTTAAGCCAACTCATCTGATACAGCAACAGCTGTCATCACAACTACTGCAAAGGAAAAGTATACTATTTTTTGCAAAATAATTATTAAGGGATGATGAGGGGAGGCAGAGGGGAAACACAGCTCTGCAAAAATTATGTCAAACCACAGCAAAACAGAAAGAGGTTGGTGACATTGTAAAGGACTATTTTGGTACTAAAATGGGTCAGCACATCACATCAAAAAGTTCAGTGCTAGGTGAGGTCACACCTATAGTACTGACCATGAAGAAATTCAGAAAACACAAATAAAGTAAGCTTAATTTCATCCCCAGTCATTCACAGCTGGTAATTTGGCAAATCAGCTTTTCCTTATGAAGATAAACAAAGACAGATGACCCAGAGCCTCAGCCTGTTCTGTGTACATCTCCATGTGAACACTGAAGCAACAGCAACAAGACAGAACAGCTTGCCAGTCACAAACCAAGTGTATTTAGAAGTATCCTCAGCTAACGAGCATTTTCCATTCTGATATAACTTTCCCTCTTATTCTCCTTTTCTGCCAGATTTCCTTCACCATTTCTCACCGCTATCACTGTTACCAATTATTAGACATCTCTTAAGGATTTGATAAAAGCTCTCTTCATTCCTTTTCCTCCTTAAGATTTCAACTCTATACCAAGGAGTTCAATCCAACATCTGAGAGAGTGATACTCCAAGGAAGGACTGGTTACTGTATCTGTACAACAGCAATTCTTATTACGCCAAAGAGATTTCATAAGAAATTACTTGAAAGAGATGTCTAATGACGGTTTTTGGTGAGTTCCACAGAGTTTACAGAAGATACTTTATCCATTGTATCTCCTGGTTTTAGCCCATTGTGTATGAGATGAAAAACTAGATTAGACCTTCAGTCTGTAGGTGGAAAAGACATGGATTTCTGTTTCAAAAAACTCTCCATCTCCTATTGCTCCCAACTTCTCACTTGCTCATCTAAACTGATGGACATATCTTTTTCCAGATCTTTCATCCATCTGTTTCATCACACTCTCTACATGCAAGTGTGGCGTGGGAGCTACATATTAGTGTTTTTGTTGTTTTTTCCTAAGGATGCCTCAGAAATGACTGAACAATGGAGTCACAAAGGATTTTTTTAATTATTTTTTTTCCTTTGGATCTTAATGGATTTTAAAGAATCTTGGAATTTTAGTTTAATTGTCAAAAAACTTGGAAGTAATGGAAAGCCCTAGATATTTTTTCTTAACTTTGGAGAGCTGCCAGTAAGCATTTCACAAAACTAAACTGAACACAGAATTTTGCTAGTAAACTTTTGCATGTGAAAAAGGCACAAAAGTCTCCCTACAGTAACTTTTGCCTTGCTGTAGGAAGGAGGAAAAAGAGAGGCATACCTGTAGACCTTGAAAAAAAGAACCAAATTCTACAACAAAATGAGAATTTATCAAATTTATTAAGTTCAACAAGGCCAAGTGCCGGGTCCTCCACCTGGGGTGCAGTAATACCAAGCAGAGCTACAGGCTGGGAGATGAGTGGTTGGAGAGCTGCCAGGCAGAGAAGGACCTGGGAGTGATGGTGGATAGTCGGCTGAATATGAGCCAGCAGTGTGCTCAGGTGGCCAAGAAGGCCAACAGCATCCTGGCTTGCATAAGAAACAGTGTGACCAGCAGGGCTAGGGAGGTGATCGTCCCCCTGTACTTGGCTCTGGTGAGGCCGCACCTCGAGTACTGTGTTTAGTTTTGGGCCCCTCGCTACAAGAAGGACATCGAGGTGCTTGAGCGGGTGCAGAGAAGGGTGACGAAGCTGGTGAGGGGTCTGGAGAACAAGTCCTACAAGGAGCGGCTGAGGGAGCTGGGCTTGTTCAGCCTGGAGAAAAGGAGGCTCAGGGGCGACCTTATCGCTCTCTACAGATACCTCAAAGGAGGCTGTAGCGAGGTGGGGGTTGGTCTGTTCTCCCACGTGCCTGGTGACAGGACGAGGGGGAATGGGCTTAAGTTGTGCTAGGTTGAGTTTTAGGTTGGATGTTAGGAAGAACTTCTTTACCGAAAGGGTTGTTAGGCATTGGAACAGGCTGCCCAGGGAAGTGGTGGAGTCACCATCCCTGGAAGTCTTTAAAAGACGTTTAGATGTAGAGCTTAGGGATATGGTTTAGTGGGGACTGTTAGCGTTAGGTCAGAGGTTGGACTCGATGATCTTGAGGTCTCTTCCAACCTAGAACTTCTGTGATTCTGTGATTCTGTGAATCCTCTAGTGGGTGGGTGTCACTGGAGAGACTGGGAAGATTTTCAGTGTTTCAGAAGCTTTCCGGTGTTAAGTTAATAAAATTGCAGCCTGCTGCTTAAATCCGTTCATGCATCTGTCTGCATTCACTTGATCATCCTAATCAAGTGTTCATTTAAATAGACTGGTGGCATTTTAAGCTGCCAGCCAGTCACACTAAGATGGAATCTTCCATTGTGGAGCAAAAAAAGTCACCTGCATAGGTAAAATAATCATATACAGAAAAATAGTACCAGCTAAACTCTTATCTATGACTCATTTAAAACTTAGTACTCTTCACAGCAGCAGATGAATTAGAGTGCTCCATATAGATAATCAGATACAAAGGGGGAGGCACGGGAGAGAAAACATGCAATAAACAAATACTTAATATGTAACTTTTAAGGCCTGATTTTTTGTCCTCTAATTCTAAATTCCAGTTTTAGAGAATGAGACATGTTAGAAGATTAATATCATAGGTAATACGTAGGTCACTTTTAGCTAATTTATAGCTCTAATGTGTACTTGTTTTCTGAATAAATTTCTTTCTTATTATTTTCAATGAGATACGCTCAGCACAATAAAAAGCAGGACATTATCAGTGGCATTTTCAATCATAGGGGCTATATATTCAAGAGCAATCAATAAAGAACACACAGGGCCTGACAAACATCTAGTCAAAGGAATCATTTTTCTCAGACACTTAGAAGTATCCTTTTAAAGTAATTGCTTTTGGTCAGTGTTACCCGCTATCATTTGGTCTGCTCTTTTTCTAAAATAGAATGGATGTCATTTCCATTAATGTTTTAACTGTCTATGTATGTTTTTAAAGTGTGTAGTCCACAAAAATAAATAAATAAATAAATAAATTGTTTCAACTTCAGTCAACTAACAAAGAACTACAAAATGTTATAGAATACGCAGTGTCATATCATAGGGAGATCTAAGAGGTAATTTTAAAGAGATTATAGAACATAAGACATCATCTGCCCTCCTTTCACTTTACAAAAAAAAATTAACTCCTGTAAAGACAAATAGAAATGACTGAGTTTGGTCCAATCTATCTAGACTACAGTCTAGAAAATGATTAGCAGACAAATATGTCCAAAATGCCACCTAAAATATTGAAATGAACATTGATTCAATATTATAACATGTTTTAGGAACGTTAAAGGAAATCTTACAATTGAAACCCTTGTGTTACCTAACCCTGCCTGCAACAGCAGGAAGTTGTTGTCTTGTGCCTACTGATCATTTAAAGATGTCCAGAAAATACTGAAAATATACAGCATAATATATAACTGTACAGCTGGGATACCAAATTAGATTAGGCGAGGCAAATAACATATCTTCTCTGTTGTAGTAAGGCCTCAGAAACTGTCTAGTTATGCTTTGTACTAAATGTTCTGGCATGCTGCCAAGACACTTCCAAACATTTCTGAGTTCACTTTTCCAAAGAACTCTTTTAAAAATCAATTAGTAGTGAAAGACTTTCAAATGTAAGTGTTTTAAAATGTCAAGCTTGTATTTCTCTTTTTTTCCCCTTGTTGTGCATCAATGGTGGTATTTTGAAACCTTTACATTAAATTGATCATATTCTCTAATTAAGCCTGTAAAGAGAACAATATGTGCAGGCAGTTTAAAATGCATATAACAAAAGGTTCATTCTTCATGAATAAATAAATAAATAAAGCTGAGAGAGATGCTGTAATTTTCTTAAGCAAGGATGCTCAAGACATTTGTATCGATTTCAGGGTGATAAATGTTTTCATTACTACAAGGCTACTATAGAAGAAATTAATACTCTACTTAGAAATTCCTGGATTGGGATATTTCAAAACTATATTGCATGAGTGTTTTAGAAGTTTAATTATAAGTTCTGGAAAGAGCAAACATGAAATTTAGACTTTTTAAGTATTATCCATCAAAATGCAAAAGTAATATAAAACTAAAATGAAAAAACATCATCATTAGGAGTTTCTGATTATTAGAAAAAGATAGTCTTCAAGGACCAGAACTTATCAGTGGTCTCAGTAGCGCAGTAAAACATATACTTATATACTTAAATAGCCTTTCTGTTGTATCACATATATTATGAATGATATCCCAAGTAAACGCACAAGAGTTAAATGTATATTTTGTCCCTATGTCACATAATCTGTTTTTTTTTTCTGTTCCATTCAGCCAAGTGCCCAAAGGTTTACATAGATAGCAATTGATTGAAATCAGTTCTTTATGTGTAACACATTCATATTAATTGGTTTGTCCTTTCAAGTTGTGTTTATCTCTTCATTTCCATCACAGTTTCAAAGGTCACTCAGTTCCGTTTATAAATCCAACATGACAGAGATTAGCAAAAGAAAAAAAAAAAAAAAAGGAACAACTAAATGAATGCATCATCACACAATCATACATCTCACAATTCATTTATCATATTAATAAATAATGCCATCAAATGCTTACTGGTAAGTTTGTTCGGTGTCATCAAAATATTTCTCTCAAGATAACGTAATCAGCACTGTTTATATATTGAGCAAAAAATGTTACTGCAAACTATTGAGGATCGGCATATTAAACATTTGTCCCCTTGATCTCTCTGATTGCAAACTGAAAGTTTTCTGCTGTTTTGCTGTTCTTTTTAAACTATTCTACAGTTATCTAACAATAAAGTTAAGCCATTTATATCTTTATATAGGCAATGCATTCTCTTTTGATTGCTGACATGAGACAGCATTATGAGATCTGAGAAGACGAGAAGATGTGATTGGTGCTGCTAACACATGATATCCAAGATCCCAAAATGCCTTAACTCTTGCCATCTAAGCTATTCCACAGTGGGCTTCT